>NW_021215954.1:0-872 GCF_002162155.2 Triticum dicoccoides | reverse complement strand
CGAGTTCGCAAGACCCCGTAGAGCATTCCTAGCGCCTCGCTTGCTCGACTTCGAGCTCCAGCACCGTTCCCGTGCACGACCGAACCCCGGCGGCCGCAGCCGAGCTCGCCGCCGTCGACTCCGGCCACCCCGACCCCAACGGGCTCCGCCAAGAGCTGCGGGTTGGCCTTAGCTCCACTCCGGTGGTCTCCGCGGCCCCTCTGGTGGCCGAAATGACCAAAACCACTTCCGCCGCCGCGTCGGGCTCGCCGGCGACTAAACGCCGGCAGCCGACATCCACTTTGACCACGGGTGGGCCCTGGTTGACTCCCCTGAGTCAATGACAGGTGGGGCCCAGCCCTGTTAATTAAACAGGATTAGTTTTAATTAAGTTTTAATTAAAATAATCACCCTGACATGCGGGACCCACTGTCAGGTTTGGCCTGGACCAGTTCCGTTGACCTGCTGATGTCACACTGACGTCAGGCTGACGCAGTAATTGATTTTCTGGATTTAAATTAAATCAGGAAATTCCAGAATATTAATTAAACTTCAAAAATTCATAACTTTTATTCTGTAACTCCAAATTGGACAAATTATATATGAAAAATGATCAGAAAAATCCAATCTATCCATCTGTACTATTTTCATGCATGATCAAACAAGTTAAATTGATGTTTTAAGCAGAACAAGAAAAGGCACTTAAAAAGGCCATATTTGAATTTGGAATTTGAATCTTTGATTCAAATTTGTTCAAACCCTTCTGGCTTTAGTTGCATTAGCCCAATACACTCATATTGCCATGTTTCATGCATGCATCATATTGTTGCACATTGTTTGGTGATGCTTGTGTATCGATGCCCTTTGCGACAGGTTCTGTCCCCGAGGAGTAC
>NW_021215953.1:0-827 GCF_002162155.2 Triticum dicoccoides | reverse complement strand
GTTAATGATGAGGACATGACTACCTTGGATATGACCAAAAATATTGCATATATGCATATTTGTCAGGTGATTTCTAGTGCAAACTATTCAATAATCTATTTATGTTATCCAGAACAAAAATACTTCACACACTTTTGTGTTTTGTCTAATTGCAGGTGTATGGGACATTTGTACAATCCACATATGAAGATAAGGAAGAAAGAGATGTTTATTTGCTGTCCAAAAAGTTCTCTCACGTCACTTTTGGCCCAAGAGAAGATAGAGTCCAAGTCTCTCACGTTCTGGATTCAGATTCGGACTGCACAGACACACCTGACTCAAAACGCACACAAGTTTTTCATACGGACTCCGAATTGGGTGATTCTTTTTTTGTTGGAAACTAGATTTCGTGCACTTTCCAACCCAATTGGAATCACCTTCAAATTTGATAAAGGCGGAGGTGTCCCGTCTTTCGATGAGATGATGGATTTCGCTTTGGTGGAAGTCAACTTTGATGATCCGACTACGAACGTGCGAGGACGTCGCGCCTTAGCAATCGCTAAACCAACTCCGAGAGGTTATTGACCACGCCGGAGCACGATCAACCTGACCACGAGGGTCTGTTTCCTGCGAGCAAACAAAGAACAAGCAAGAAACTGAGATTGCAATCTGGATATTGCGAATATAAGATGAAAGCTTTATTGATCAAGGTGGGGTTCTGTGACGCCTTTGTCTGGTCGTTGAACACAAACGAAGTACGCGAAGTTGCAGCTATGGCGAACTTTTAATCTAAACAAAACCCAAAGTCTAAACGATGCCCTAAGGGCTGTATATATGGAGGAAGAGGG
>NW_021215952.1:0-774 GCF_002162155.2 Triticum dicoccoides | reverse complement strand
AGAGTTTTGTTGTGATGCCATGTTGTATATATCTAGACATATCGTGCATAATGTGTGTATGTTTGAAATGCATTGTATGTGTGGGATTCGACACCTAGTCGTGTGCCTTTGGTAGCCTTCCATACAGGGAAATGCCTCCTAGTGCTTCCACTGAGCCATGGTAGTTCGCTACTGCTCCGGAACACATGGATTGACCGGCATGTGTCCTTCTTTGCTCCTGTGTCTGTCCCTACGGGGAAATGTCACGCGGTGTATCACCGAAGTCCTTGTAGCTTGCTACGACTTGGTTGCACTCGCTGATGACCGACACGTGCATTGCTGGGTCATGTATGCCTGTCCCTGTACGTTTGTGCCACCTTGGTTCTATGACTAGTCATGTCGGCCCGGGTTCTCTGCCATATGGATACTAGCGACATAATCATATACTTAGCATTTTTTCCTCCAAAATGACTCAATATGCTTACCTAGCTCAAAAATGACATAATAAGCTTAATTAGCTCCAAAATGACATATTTAACCTAGGATAGCTCTGAAATGATATAATATGCTTAAGAAATGACATATTTTAGGTCCTAAATGACTTCATATGCTTAGCTAGCTCCAAAATGACATAATAACCTTACTTAGCTTCAAAATGACCTATTCAACCTAGGCTAGCTCTAAAATGACCTATACTTAGCATTTTTTCCTCCACAATGACTTAATATGCTTAGCTAGCTAAAAAATTACATAATAAGCTTAATTAGCTCCAAAATGACATATTTAACCTAGGAT
>NW_021215951.1:0-1243 GCF_002162155.2 Triticum dicoccoides | reverse complement strand
AAATCTTATCAAGGTATGTGCTTTGTGAAAGACCTATGAGGCGTCTCGATCTATCTCTATAGATCTTGATGCCTAATATATAAGCAGCTTCTCCAAGGTCCTTCATTGAAAAACACTTATTCAAGTAGGCCTTAATGTTGTCCAGAAATTCTATATTATTTCCCATCAAGAGTATGTCATCTACATATAATATGAGAAATGCTACAGAGCTCCCACTCACTTTCTTGTAAACGCAGGCTTCTCCATAAGTCTGCATAAACCCAAACGCTTTGATCATCTCATCAAAGCGAATGTTCCAACTCCGAGATGCTTGCACCAGTCCATAAATGGATCGCTGGAGCTTGCATACTTTGTTAGCGTTCCGAGGATCGACAAAACCTTCCGGTTGCATCATATACAGTTCTTCCTTAAGATGCCCGTTAAGGAATGCCGTTTTGACGTCCATTTGCCATATCTCATAATCATAGTATGCGGCAATTGCTAACATGATTCGGACGGACTTCAGCTTCGCTACGGGAGAGAAAGTCTCGTCGTAGTCAATCCCTTGAACTTGTCGATAACCCTTAGCGACAAGTCGAGCCTTATAGATGGTAACATTACCATCCGCGTCCGTCTTCTTCTTAAAGATCCATTTGTTTTCTATCGCTCGCCGATCATCGAGCAAGTCTGTCAAAGTCCATACTTTGTTTTCATACATGGATTCTATCTCGGATTTCATGGCTTCAAGCCATTTGTTGGAATCTGGGCCCGCCATCGCTTCTTCATAGTTCGAAGGTTCATTGTTGTCTAACAACATGATTTCCAGGACAGGGTTGCCGTACCACTCTGGTGCGGAACGTGTCCTAGTGGACCTACGAAGTTCAGCAGTAACTTGATCCGAAGTACCTTGATCATCATCATTGTTTTCCTCTTCAGTTGGTGTGGGCATCACAGGAACGGTTTCCTGCGCTGCGCCACTTTCCTGCTCAAGAGGTAGTACTTCATCGAGTTCTACTTTCCTCCCACTTACTTCTTTCGAGAGAAACTCTTTTTCCAGAAAGCATCCGTTCTTGGCAACAACTTGCCTTCGGATCTTAAGTAGAAGGTATACCCGACAGTTTCCTTAGGGTATCCTATGAATACGCATTTTTCCGACTTGGGTTCGAGCTTTTCAGGTTGAAGTTTCTTGACATAAGCATCGCATCCCCAAACTTTTAGAAACGACAGCTTAGGTTTCTTTCCAAACCATAATTCATACGGTGTC
>NW_021215950.1:0-1047 GCF_002162155.2 Triticum dicoccoides | reverse complement strand
ATATATATATATATATATATAATGTGTAAGATCTCTTACAATACCCTAACATATGAACTCAACTTCCACATGCATGGTATTCTCCGGCTTTATTGATGACGTGGTCAAGAAAGAATCCAGCCAATTCCTCTTGAATTGCTCGCATGCGATCTTGTGGTAGGAGTTCATTGCGCATCTGCCACATCTGATTTGAATAAGGGGGTCAATACATATATATGAATAAAACTCAACAGAAATGATGGTAATAAATAAACTTGTGAATATTTTTGGCTTATGCACTTCATATTCTCTTCTAGAGCAGCCCTGCCTATTCTTGGCCACAAGCACTTTACGAGAAATACAGGTCAATCAAACTGATAATGAAGCATTATAAATGGCATCGATGAAAGTTGCTAGAATCAACGGGAGATGCACGGAACTAGCTAGCTAGTAGAACTTACATTCGGGTATTTCCATCGCAGATTCGTGGCAGTCCCGAAACTTGTGCGGTAAATACTTTCCAAACCCTGCGAAACAAAGGAAACTATTACTTGATATCATGAAATGAACAAAGTTGCCGATATGGTGCGATAATTATCGGTTCAACTTGTCCGCATTGTCCGCATTGTCCTCGGGATCTTTTCGTCTCGAGTCTAAGACGTTTACTAGTCCCTGCTCAAGCTTAATCTCTAGGACAATATAGTGGAACCTGCACACACATGCATAACTCATCAATTACATTAATTACTATAACCTCGAGTAATAATTAAGGGAAACCGAATGTGCACAAGACAGTAACACTCACTTGAAGTTGTAAGGAAAGAGTATTGTATCTTTGTTTCGATTTATTAACAATGATCGTAGCAAGTTGTCCTCGGTTTCTTTGGCATGAAATGTAACCGTATATTCATCTATGAGATTTGTGTTAATGAACCCAATATCATACATTTCAGCTTTTCTGCATTCGACGATCTTCAATCTGCATAATATAGTGAGGATAATTATATATACATGCAACGAAAGAGCTGTGCTATATATAGAGACTTAATGACAGAAGTAGTACTTACA
>NW_021215949.1:0-1255 GCF_002162155.2 Triticum dicoccoides | reverse complement strand
GTCGATGTTGAGTCTAGAAATTCTTTAGTTATATGTAGGGGAATTGTTTGTGGGATGGAACGTAAGGCTCTTTTTACTCCTTATACCTTATGACTTTCTGATCTGAGTCAGTCCATTCTTCCACCGGGGGAAAAGGAATTAGGATCTGTTCTCTCTATCAGGATCACGAGTTACTAATCAGTAGTACCTTATAAGTTTGATGGATACAAGCCTAGTTCAGTTCTACTACCACATTATGTTGTTAGAATGGATCCAGAACTTTGATATGATGATGTTGAGTGTGTATGAAATCCTTTGTCAAATGTCTCAAAATCCTTTTGAGCATTTACAGCTGTCATGCTGCCGAAATTTTGCTAGAAATTCTAATGCCTTTGCATTATGATTGTGCTTTCAGATGGCCACTCGCGACCTCAATCAAGTGGTTCGCCTGACTCGATGCCTAGATGTACCCAGCCATACTGCTAAGTTGGTCAGGGTAATGACTGAGGCTGGATACCGCTGGTATCCCGAGTACACGGTCGAAGAGCAATTCCGAGATTTTAATCAAAGCCAGTATCTCTGCACTGTCAGGATATTTCCATCTTATCCTGGATCCACCGAGCCTCTTCACTGCTCCTATGGACTCGGGGTTACTATTGAGATGGCTGTGCAGGACGCCGCCTACTCTATGATGACCATTATGCGAGTCAGATCTGGGCTATTTCGGGACTCTGATTTCCGGTATATGCCAGGATCACTTCCGGGAGCACAAGGGTATCTCCAGGCTATCTATACTGACCCCACTCAGGAGGATTCACGGACTCGCACCACTGCTGAGATGCTCGAGGATAAGGACCGTGAAAATCGGGCCTTAAGGCTAGAGCTCTTCAACACCCGTGCTGACCACTGGGCCACTTTGACTCGGTTCGCACCGGCGGTGCAAGCTGGATATTCAGATATGCGCGATCTCTATCCTGTGAGATCTGCTCTGCCAGACGTGATGGTTTGGCGTGATGTAGGAGGCATCACCCCACCTCGCGGTCCCCGCAGGCCACCGTTTGTTGGTCCAAGGCCTCATCCTAGCCCCTATGGTCCACAAGCTCCGCGAGACCGTCTGTTTCCAGATGATCATGTTGAGCTCCCAGGCTATGGAGGTGACTTCTACGAGGACTACTACGGATCGGTCTGAGTTAGTGGTAGTATCACTAGTTCGCACTAGCTGTGTAGTCTATCGTCCCGCGTGACTCGTGGGATATGACCTAGTTTGTACTCCTTC
>NW_021215948.1:0-994 GCF_002162155.2 Triticum dicoccoides | reverse complement strand
GCGTCGACGTAACCCTTTACGACGAGCTCTTCGTCACCTCCATAAACGAGAAACATTTCCTTAGTCCTTTTCAGGTACTTCAGGATATTCTTGACCGCTGTCCAGTGTTCCTTGCCGGGATTACTTTGGTACCTTCCTACCAAACTGACGGCAAGGTTAACATCAGGTCTGGTACACAGCATGGCATACATAATAGAACCTATGGCTGAGGCATAGGGGATGACGCTCATCTCTTCTATATCTTCTGCCGTGGTCGGACATTGAGCTGAGCTCAATTTCACACCTTGTAACACAGGCAAGAACCCTTTCTTGGATTGATCCATATTGAACTTCTTCAATATCTTATCAAGGTATGTGCTTTGTGAAAGACCTATGAGGTGTCTCGATCTATCTCTATAGATTTTGATGCCTAATATATAAGCAGCTTCTCCAAGGTCCTTCATTGAAAAACTTTTATTCAAGTAGGCCTTGATGCCGTCCAAGAGTTCTATATCATTTCCCATCAACAGTATGTCATCTACATATAATATGAGAAATGCTACAGAGCTCCCACTAAACTTTCTTGTAAATGCAGGCTTCTCCATAAGTCTGTGTAAACCCAAACGCTTTGATCATCTCATCAAAGCGAATGTTCCAACTCCGAGATGCTTGCACCAGCCCATAAATCGAGCGTTGGAGCTTGCACACTTTGTCAGCATTCTTAGGATCGACAAAACCTTCCGGCTGCATCATATACAATTCTTCCTTAAGGAAACCATTAAGGAATGCGGTTTTGACGTCCATTTGCCATATTTCGTAATCATAGAATGCGGCAATTGCTAACATGATTCGGACGGACTTCAGCTTCGCTACCGGTGAGAAAGTCTCATCGTAGTCAACCCCTTGAACTTGTCGATAACCCTTAGCGACAAGCCGAGCTTTATAGATGGTCACATTACCATCCGCGTCTGTCTTCTTCTTAAAGATCCATTTATTTTCTATGGCTCGCCTCTCA
>NW_021215947.1:0-1361 GCF_002162155.2 Triticum dicoccoides | reverse complement strand
GCATCCATTGCCTGTATTTCAAACCGCTCTCACTCTATGGATCGATAATATGAAATAAACACATGCACATGCTAGAATTCAATAGAGTATGGGTGTCTGATAGACCGATTTTCGTCCATACGCAATTTTGCAAAATTCATGATCTCATCCAAAAATAATAATGCCATTTATATTTTAATTTAATGCGTAGAACCGCCTTTTAGATGTAGATGCACTATGCCTCGTCCCGTTCTCACAAACACGTTATATATCTCTCTATCTAACGCATAAGTGCACACACTTTATATGCATCGTCATTTATCTTTCACACATGCTCACAATCTCTCTCAGGGTGTTGGGGTGTCTCACGCACATGCTCTCTTTGTTTCTCTCTCTCTTTCTGACTACTATGTATCACTCTTTTCACTAATCTCAGTTGGAAAACACTATTTCTCTCACATGCATATATACACATGCACGGTCTCTACTAGCCCTTTATACGCACATATATGTGCCTACGTGTCTCCCGCACGCACATTATCTTTAGGCCTCTCTCGCACACATTGCCCCCCCCCCGACACACCTCTCTAATAGTAGTTGGCAGATATGATTTCATCATATCATTCGGTAGGATATCCCTCGCTGTTAGGCTGGATGGTAATACGAGGCAAAGTTTTACCCTAGTTCGGATCAGACCCTTGCAGTTGAAGAAAGAGCCTACTCCTGGTACTGTATATTAGTGATAGGGGTGTGTACAAAGTACACGTGAATACCAGGCATTGTGCGTGTGTGTATACTATCGACGAACTAGCCCCCAAGCTTGTATAACATACTAAGGGCCTAGGGTTACAAATCATATATAGTCGGCTTATCACCAGTGGGGATAGAGTCCTCTGCGACTCTGGTAGCTTTGTGTTGTACGCCGAGTCCTCCACATGGGTCTCCGTATAACACGTCTCGGTCCAACCTATATGTGGCGCAGGATGGAACAGACCCATGAGTGTTCATGTTGACCCACCACAACTAGAAAGGATGTGCCCACCACACTACACACGCAATCGGCCACTAAGAAAATAAGCATATACAATAGTACAATGGTATCTAGCTCACGATACATCTCCATATTTTGTTGATGACACTGACGGACTTTGCATTTGATGCATGCTCCGTATTTTGTTGACGACACTTACGGTCATTGTATTTGAAGCGAAAGCACGATATGGTCACTGGACTTCAGAATAAGCTCATCACGGTCACCACATACATTTTTTCGTGCTAACCAACATGTGGTTGGATGGTTAGAGGACAGTGGTTTCTCGAGCCCACCAAGGTTAAAGTCCCGTTGCTCGCATTTATCTTATGTTAATTTCAGTATTTCTCGG
>NW_021215946.1:0-1209 GCF_002162155.2 Triticum dicoccoides | reverse complement strand
TAAGTAAACAAGATGCAAAACATGATAAACATCACATGCAATCAAATAATAAACGTGACATGATATGGCCAATATCACATAGCTCCTTTGATCTCCATCTTGGGGCTCCATGATCATCTTGTCACCGGCTTGACACCATGATCTCCATCATCATGATCTCCATCATCGTGTCTCCATGAAGTTGCTCGCCAACTATTACTTCTACTACTATGGCTAACGCGTTTAGCAATAAAGTAAAGTAATTTACATGGCGTTTCTTGATGACACGCAGGTCATATAAAAGAATAAAGACAACTCCTATGGCTCCTGCTGGTTGTCATACTCATCGACATGCAAGTCGTGAATCCTATTACAATAGCATGAACATCTCATACATCACATATAGATCATTCATCATTCATCACAACTTTGGCCATATCATATCACAAACCACTTGCTGCAAAAACAAGTTAGAAGTCCTCTAATTGTTGTTGCAAGTTTTACGTGGCTGAATTAGGGTTCTAGCAAGAACGTTTTCTTACCTACGTTAAAACCACAACGTGATTTGTCAACTTCTATTTACCCTTCATAAGGACCCTGTTCATCGATTCCGCTCCAACTAAAGTAGGAGAGACAGACAACCGCCAGCCACCTTATGCAACTAGTGCATGTTAGTCGGTGGAACCGGTCTCACGTAAGCGTACGTGTAAGGTTGGTCCGGGCCGCTTCATCCCACAATACCGTTGAAGCAAGAAAGGACTAGTAACGGCAAGAAAGTTGACAAATCTACGCCCACAACAAATTGTGTTCTACTCGCGCAAGAAGAACTATGCATAGACCTAGCTCATGATGCCACTGTTGGGGAACGTTGCAGAAAACAAAAAATTTCCTACTCGTTTCACCAAGATCATCTAGGAGTTCATCTAGCAACGAGTGATTAGATGCATCTACATACCTTTGTAGATCGCGAGCGGAAGCGTTCAAAAGAACGGTGATGATGTAGTCGTACTCAACGTGATCCAAATCACCGATGACCAGCGCCGAACGGACGGCACCTCCGCGTTCAACACACGTACGGAACAGCCACGTCTCCTCCTTCTTGATCCAGCAAGGGAGGGAGGGGAGGTTGAGGGAGATGGCACCAGCAGCAGCACGACGGCGTGGTGTTGATGGAGCTGCAGTACTCCGGCAGAGCTTCGCTAAGCACTATGGAGGTGGAGGAGGTGTTGG
>NW_021215945.1:0-2505 GCF_002162155.2 Triticum dicoccoides | reverse complement strand
TGTTCATATTTCTACCGCTATGGCCGACTCTAGAAGGGCTAAGGGTTTTCTCCCAGGTTTTAATGCTTTGGACAACCCCTCTGTCCTTTCTAAGCTCATAAATAATGATGGTATGGAAAAACTTACCGAGGTGGTTAAATAAGATTTCATTAATTTTGATGAATATTATCCCGGAATTTTTTGCTATTGTCTTGATGAATCTTTGAAATATGCTTGGGATAGGCTTTTTAGGATTCGAGCTAGCTATGTGCCCCAATATCAGATCGAGGTATATTTAAAAAGTTTTTACATTTGCTTACCTCCTTCTTCTAAGAAAGTTTTGGATTCTATATTTGAAAATTGTTTTCTTGGAGGAGATGCCATCAATACTTATGAGAATATGAAAACCATATTTGGGTACCCCAAGGGAGAAAATGTTGAATCAACTGTTATTATGTGTTCCTATCAAAATGAAATAATTAAGTAGATGAAGGCTAGTTTAGAGGCAAATTTTCATAATGTGCTTAATCTTTCTTCTACTATTAATGGCCATGTTATTTCTCAAGATAGAAAGATAAATGCATTTGATAAGAAATTTTCTCTTGGCTTCCCAAAGGGGCAGATGACAATACCTAGATCTATTCGTGTTTTATGCCTAGCTAAGGGGAGTTAAACAATAGCGCTTGTTGGGAGGCAACCAAATTTTATTTTTTGTTTTTGCATTTTAGGTTCTGTTTTGCAATGAATATTTCGTCTAGCCTCTGGTTAGATGTGGTTTTATGTTTTCATTAGTGTTTGTGCCAAGTAACACCTTTGGGATAGCTTGCGGTGATAGTTGATTTGATCTTGCTGAAGAAATAAACGTTTGCGCTTAGTCCCAGAATCATTAGAAATCATAGAAGCATGATAACATACTGATTCATTTTGCAGAAGATTAATAATCAAATTTCTTAGGTTGTCCTAATTTTTCAGAATTTTTAGAGTTACAAAAGTATTCAAAATATCCTAATTGCTACATACTGTTCTGTTTTTGACAGATTCTATTTTCTATGTGTTGTTTGCTTATTTTGATGAATATATGACTAGTATCGGGGGTATGAACCGTGGTAGAGTTGGAATACAGTAGATATTACACAAATATAAATGAAGAATGAGTTTACAACAGTACCAAAAGTGGTGATTTATTTTCTTATACTAGCAGAGCTTATGAGATTTTCTATTGAGTTTTGTGTTGTCAAGTTTTCAAGTTTTGGGTAAGGATTTGATGGACTATAAAATAAGGAGTGGCAAGAGCCTAAGCTTGGGGATGCCTCGGAAGGCATCCCCTCTTTCATCTTCGTCTATCGGTAACTTTAGTTGAGGCTATATTTTTATTCACCACAGGATATGTGTTTTGCATGGAGCATCTTGTATGATTTCAGTCTTTTCTTTTTAGTTTTCCACAATCATCCTTGTTGTACACACCTTTTGAGAGAGACATGCATGAATTGTAACTTATTAGAATACTCTTTGTGCTTCACTTATATCTTTTGAGCTAAGCATTATCGCTCTAGTACTTCACTTATATCTTTTTAGAGCACGGCAGTGGCTTTATTTTATAGAAATTGATGAATTCTCATACTTCACTTATATTATTTTGAGAGTGTCTAAATAGCATGGTAATTTTCTTTGGTTATATATTTAGTCCTAATATGATAGGCATCCAAGAGGGATATAATAAAAACTTTCATATAAAGTGTATTGAATACTATGAGAAGTTTGATTCCTCATGATTGTTTTACGATATGAAGATGGTGATATTAGAGTCATGCTAGCGCTTAGTTGTGAATTTGAGAAATACTTGTGATATGGTTTGTGACTCCCGTAGCATGCCCGTATGGTGAACCATTATGTAACGAAGTTGGAGCATGAGATATTTTTTTATTGTCTTCCTTATGAGTGGCGGTTGGGGACGAGCGATGGTCTTTTCCTACCAGTCTATCCCCCTAGGATCATGCATGTCGTACTTTGTTTCGATGACTAATAGATTTTTGCAATAAGTATGTGAGTTCTTTATGACTAATGTTAAGTTCATGGATTAGACGCACTCTCACCCTTCCACCATTGCTAGCCTCTCTAGCACCGTGCAACTTTTGCCGGTGCCATAAACCCACCATATATATTCCTCAAAACAGCCACCATACCTGCCTATTATGGCATTTCCATAGCCATTCCGAGATATATTTCCATGCAACTTTCCACCGTTCCAGTTATTATGACACACATCATCATTATCATATTGCTTTGCATGATCATGTAGTTAACATCATATTCGTGGCAAAGCCACCGTTCATCATTTTTTATACATGTCGCTCTTGATTCATTGCACATGCCGGTACACCGCCGGAGGCAGTCATATAGAGTCATATTTTGTTCTAGTATCAAGTAGTAATTTTTGAGTTGTAAGTAAATAGAAGTATGATGAACTTCATTATTAGAGCATTGTCCCATGTGTGGAAATAAAAGAAAAAAGAAAGAAAAAAGAAA
>NW_021215944.1:0-639 GCF_002162155.2 Triticum dicoccoides | reverse complement strand
CATCGAACGTCGAGGTGAGGCTCGATAAATTTATTTGGTAGCGGAAGCGGATATAAAACAGTGGCCAAATCCAGGGTCGCACGAGACTGACTGGGACTCCTCTAAGTGTCGGACTCGCTATCGAACTCTTCATCCATGAGATCGCCTTCGTCAGCATCTGGCCAAATCAACAAGCCAGTGAGTACTTTGAAAGTACTCGCAAGACAGTTCGGACGTAAGATATAACAAATGCATGCATGGATGCAACATGATTAATTCCTTAATGCACAATAAATAAAATTGGCATAACGGGTAAGTAAAAAGGGAAAACGGCGGTAGTCCGCCTGAAATTCCACAGAACATAAATAAGGACCGATCGGGTGTCTGAAGCGACGCCTCGAACGGTGAACAAATAAAAACATGGAAAATGATGCCACAGTCGGGCATCTTAGCGACACCACATAAAGGGCTTTTAAAAGAAATGCCACGGTCGGACGTCTGAGCGACATCGCAGAAAGGGCTTTAAAAGAAATGCCACAGTCGGACGTCTGAGCGACATCGCAGAAAGGGCTTTAAAAGAAATGCCACAGTCGGACGTCTGAGCGACATCGCAGAAAGGGCTTTAAAAGAAATGCCACAGTCGGACGTCTGAGCGACATC
>NW_021215943.1:0-1083 GCF_002162155.2 Triticum dicoccoides | reverse complement strand
AAGGGGGCGGCGGCCAGGGGAGGAGTCCTCCCCCCCAAGGCACCTAGGAGGTGCCTTCCCCTGCTGGGACTCTTCCTTTAGGGTTTCCCCAGGCGCATGGGCCTCTTGGGGCTGGTGCCCTTGGCCCATGTAGGCCAAGGCGCACCCCCTACAGCCCATGTGGCCCCCCCGGGGCAGGTGGCCCCACCCGGTGGGCCCCCGGGACCCTTCCGGTGGTCCCGGTACAATACCGATGACCCCGAAACTTGTCCCGATGGCCGAAACAGGACTTCCTATATATAAATCTTTACCTCCGGACCATTCCGGAACTCCTCGTGACGTCCGGGATCTCATCCGGGACTCCAAACAACATTCGGTAACCACATACAAGCTTCCTTTATAACCCTAGCGTCATCGAACCTTAAGTGTGTAGACCCTACGGGTTCGGGAGACATGCAGACATGACCGAGACGTTCTCCGGTCAATAACCAACAGCGGGATATGGATACCCATGTTGGCTCCCACATGTTCCACGATGATCTCATCGGATGAACCACGATGTCAAGGACTCAATCGATCCCGTATACAATTCCCTTTGTCTATCGGTATGTTACTTGCCCGAGATTCGATCGTCGGTATACCGATAGCTTGTTCAATATCGTTACCGGCAAGTCACTTTACTCGTTCCGTAACACATCATCCCGTGATCAACTCCTTGGTCACATTGCGCATATGATGATGTCCTACCGAGTGGGCCCAGAGATACCTCTCCGTTTACACGGAGTGACAAATCCCAGTCTCGATCCGCATAAAACAATAGATACTTTCGGAGATACCTGTAGTGCACCTTTATAGTCACCCAGTTACGTTGTGACGTTTGATACACCCAAAGCACTCCTACGGTATCCAGGAGTTACACGATCTCATGGTCAAAGGAAGAGATACTTGACATTGGCAAAGCTCTAGCAAACGAACTACACGATCTTTGTGCTATGCTTAGGATTGGGTCTTGTCCATCACATCATTCTCCTAATGATGTGATCCCGTTATCAACGACATCCAATGTCCATAGCCAGGAAACCATGACTATCTGTTGATCACAAC
>NW_021215942.1:0-908 GCF_002162155.2 Triticum dicoccoides | reverse complement strand
CTTGTCACCCCCAAACTGATGGACAAACTGAAGTAGTCAATAGAACGTTGTCTACTATGCTTAGGGCTGTTTTGAAGAATAATAAGAAAATGTGGGAGGAATGCTTGCCTCATATTGAATTTGCTTATAATCGTTCATTGCATTCTACTACTAAGATGTGCCCTTTTGAAGTTGTGTATGGTTTCCTACCTCGTGCACCTATTGATTTGTTGCCTCTTCCATCTTCGGAGAAGGTTAATTTTGATGCTAAACAACGTGCTGAATTGATTTTAAAAATGCATGAGTTAACTAAGGAAAACATTGAGCGTATGAATGCTAAATATAAACTTGCTGGAGATAAGGGTAGAAAACATGTTGTGTTTGCACCTGGAGATCTTGTTTGGTTACATTTGCGTAAGGATAGATTTCCTTATTTGCGCAAATCAAAGGTAATGCCACGTGCTGATGGTCCCTTTAAGGTGTTAGAAAAAATAAATGATAATGCATATAAACTTGAGCTGCCTGCAGATTTTGGGGTTAGTCCCACTTTTAACATTGCAGATTTGAAGCCTTATTTGGGTGAGGAAGATGGACTTCCGTCGAGGACGACTTCATTTCAAGAAGGGGAGGATGATGAGGACATCAATACAATTGTTACACCCACAGCCCCTGCTGCTATACATACTGGACCAATTACTAGAGCTCGTGCACGCCAACTAAATTACCAGGTACTTTCGTTTCTTGGTAATGATTCTAATGTTCATGAGAATATGATGCTGCCTAAATTGGATACATTTGTTTTGCTTACAAATGAAGGGCCTAGCTTGGAGAAGGATGAACATTGGAGCAAGAACAAGCATGGAGATGATGGCATGCGCAAGGGGAACAAGAACGGAGTTACAAGTGATGATTTCAGGACTTTGAAGCCA
>NW_021215941.1:0-643 GCF_002162155.2 Triticum dicoccoides | reverse complement strand
GAGTACTGGACTGCAGCTAAGCCCCCGAGTGGAGGCTGGCTCACCACTCGGTAGGATTTTTAAACACTTAGGCGAGTACTAGACTGCAGCTAAGCCCTCGCCGGGTGGGTCGCTCTCCACTCAGTAGGATTTTTCACACTTAGGCGAGTAATGGATTGCAGCTAAGCCCCCGAGTGGGAGGCTGGCTCACCACTCGGTAGGATTTTCAAACACTTAGGCGAGTACTGGACTGTAGCTAAGCCCCCGCTGGGAGGGTCGCTCTCCACTCGGTAGGATTTTTCACACTTAGGCGAGTACTAGACTACAGCTAAGCCCCCGAGTGGGAGGCTGGCTCACCACTCGGTAGGATTTTCAAACACATAGGCGAGCACTGGACTACAGCTAAGCCCCCGAGTGGGAGGCTGGCTCACCACTCGGTAGGATTTTCAAACACTTAGGCGAGTACTGGACTGCAGCTAAGCCCCCGAGTGGGAGGCTGGCTCACCACTCGGTAGGATTTTCAAACACTTAGGCGAGTACTGGACTGCAGCTAAGCCCCCGGGTGGGAGGCTGGCTCACCACTCGGTTGGATTTTCAAACACTTAGGCGAGTACTGGACTACAGCTAAGCCCCCGAGTGGGAGGGTCGCTCTCCACTTGGTAGG
>NW_021215940.1:3257-4277 GCF_002162155.2 Triticum dicoccoides | reverse complement strand
GGCGTCGGGGCGGGGCGGGGCGGCGACGGTGTCGGGGCGGCAGGGGACGGCGGCGTCGGGGCGGCTCGGGCAGCCTGACGGTGTCGGGATGGATTCGCCGCCGTCGGGGGAGAGGAGATAGAAGTGGGGATGCGCGATCGTGAAATTTTCCTAAGTGCTACTTATATAGGAAAGGCTTTGGTCCCGGTTCGTGGCGCAAACCGGGACCAATGCACCCTTTAGTCCTGGTTTGGGCACCAACTAGGACCAAAGGCCTCTTTTCAGCAGCCCAAAGGGCGGGAAACAAAGACCTTTGGTCCCGGTTGGTGCCCCAAACCGGGACTAAAGAGGGGCATTGGTCCCGGTTGGTGCCACCAACCGGCACTAAAGAGGGGCATTGGTCCCGGTTGTGGCCACCAACCAGTAGCAAGGACCCGTCTAATTACTTATTTATTTTCTGCAGTTGTTTTTTAGTTGATTCTTTATGCAGCTGTTTTTTTAGTCCCACCTCGCCAAGCGAGAGGCACTCGCAGCTGTTTATAAGCCCTGAGTGCAGAGACGATGAAGAAGAGGCTCAATGCTCACCTGCACGTTGGTTAGCTTCAAGCCTTGAGGAATAGGGTAGACCGCACGGAGCTATGTGCAGTGCAGTTTACACTATTCCGAAAGGCTTGAAGCTAATTAACGAGCATTGCGCCTTTTTTTATTTTTAATGACTTATTACAACTCAGAAATAAATAGAAAAAAATATATATAGCAGAAAAGAAAAAAACTATATAAAAAACTACTGAGAAATAAATAGAAGAAAAAATAGTTGTGATTAACTTTACTAAAAAAATGAGCATAGATGCATATTTTTAATGACTTATTACAACTCAGAAATAAATAGAAAAAATATATATATCAGAAAAGAAAAAACTATATAAAAAACTACTCAGAAATAAATAGAAGAAAAAATAGTTGTGATTAACTTACTGAAAATGAGCATAGATGCTTATTTTTAATGACTTATTACAACTCAGAAATAAATAGAGAAAATAT
>NW_021215940.1:0-896 GCF_002162155.2 Triticum dicoccoides | reverse complement strand
AAATTTATAAAAAACTACTCAGAAATAAATAGAAGAAAAAATAGTTGTGATTAACTTTACTAAACAAATGAGCATAGATGCTTATTTTTAATAACTTATTACAACTCAGAAATAAATAGAATATATATATATATAGCAGAAAAGAAAAAAAACTATATAAAAAACTACTGAGAAATAAATAGAAGAAAAAATAGTTGTGATTAACTTTACTAAAAAAATGAGCATATATGCGCTTATAGAGAAAATTCAACCTAAATTCATAATAAATTTCTACAAACTTCAGAGAAATTCAGTATGAATTTAGGTCAAATTCCATCTATAAGGGCATCTATTTTCATTTTGAAAGGAGCTCAACAAGCCAGAGAGGGAGGCGCTTATAAACCAGTGTGAGGGCCTTTCGGTTGGCGACGTGGGACTAAACACTGATCGCAACGAGGACCAACCCTTTAGTCTCGGTTCGTGGTACGAACTGGGACTAAAGGGAAGCCTTTGGTCCCGGTTCAGGCCACCAACCGGGACCAATGGTGGTGGGCCAGGAGCGAGGCCCTTTAGTCCCGGTTGTGATTAACTTTACTAAAAAAATGAGCATAGATGATTATTTTTAATGACTTATTACAACTCAGAAATAAATAAAAAAAATATATAGCAGAAAAGAAAAAAAATTATAAAAAACTACTCAAAAATAAATAGAAGAAAAAATAGTTGTGATTAACTTTACTAAAAAAATGAGCATAGATGCTTATTTTTAATGACTTATTACAACTCAGAGATAAATAGAAAAAATATATATAGCAGAAAAGAAAAAAAACTATATAAAAAAACTACTCAGAAATAAAGAGAAGAAAAAATATCTCTGATTAACTTTACTAAAAATTTTGAGCATGGATGCTTATTTT
>NW_021215939.1:0-1377 GCF_002162155.2 Triticum dicoccoides | reverse complement strand
GAGTTACAGAATAAAAGTTATGAATTTTTGAAGTTTAAATAATATTCTGGAATTTCCTGATTTAATTTAAATCCAGAAATATAATTATTGCGCCAGCATGACGTCAGCATGACGTCAGTGGTCAACTGCGGCTGGCTGGGGTCAAACCTGACGTGTGGGGGCCACACGTCAGTGACAGGGGGGTTTAACAGGTTTAAATTAATCCTAATTAGGGATTAGTGGCGCTGGGGCCCACTGGTCAGTGTCAGGGGGTTAACTAACAGTGGTTAGCGCTAATCCTAATTAGCTACAGGGCTGGGCCCATCTGTCAGGGACTCAGGGGGGGTTCCTGCCGTGGTCAAGGTGGGTCAAACCCACCGGCGACATGACGCCGGCGAGGCCCGAGACGGCGGCGCGATGCGGGATCGCGCTACAGGGCACGGGCGAGGCCGTGCTTGGGCTCGTTGGAGAGCCCTTGCTCCCGCGCGTCGAACGGTGGTGGTGGCCGTGCCTGGGGTGGTCTGTACCGTCGACGGCGAGCTCGTGAGCGGCGGCCGGAGTTCGGGTGCGGTCGGAATCGGCGTTGCAGGGCGTTTGGGGAGGCGTTGGTGCGTGCTGCGTGCTCCTAGTGAGGTGTGGAGCACGATAGTGTGCTCGGTTGGGCGCTACGGTGACCGTGGCCACGACGGCGACATCGCCGGCGGCGCCGAGCTTCGGAGCTCAAAGGGGGCGGCAGCTACAGCAGGCTAGGGACGACGGGGCAAGGGGGAATCGAATCGGTGGCTCACCGCGGAGCTGCAGGGATGGTTAGCGGGCTCGGGGACAGCCGGAGTGCAGCGAATCGACGGCGATGACCTCCGGTGGCCGAGGAGGGGAACGGTGACGTAGGCGGCAATGCAGGGCTTCCGAAGACCCGTGGAGCGGTGGGGAGGAAGAGGGGGTCGAGGCGGAGCTCCTGAGCTAGTCGGGGAAACGAGGGGTGGCCGGAGACGGCTGCTGTGGCGAACGGCGGCGAGGGTGGTGTTCGGCCGTGTGAGAGAGAGAGCGAGGGAGAGGAGGGAGGAACTGAGGGAGAGTGAGAGAGAGCAGGGGGGAGGCGTGGCGTCGTCCGGGGCATCGAGCGAGGAGGGGAGGGCAGGCAGGCAGCCGAGCAGGTGGCGTGGCGCGGTGGCGCGCGCGCGCGCCGGCCACACTCCCCTCCCTCTGTCGAGGACGAAGACGACAGAGGAGGGAGGCGGGCTGGGCCGCCTGCTGGCTGGGCCGGCCAGCTGGCTGGGCTGCACAGGGAGGAGCCCAGGTAAGCTTCTCCCTTTATTTATTTTTCTGTTTTCTAATTTCTGACATTTGTTTTGATTTAAATAATATATTAAATCATTTATTTAACTTATGCCAATTTTT
>NW_021215938.1:0-629 GCF_002162155.2 Triticum dicoccoides | reverse complement strand
TCACTATAATGGCGAGTGTCTCAAAACTCTTCCTAGCTCAAACTGACAGGATGGGCACGAAATTTTTCGACCAATTTTTTTTTTTTCGACTGCCCGGACCCAAAAACTGGAAACGGGTCAAAAAAAACTTCCTATAATGGCACCTGTCTCAAAACACTCAGAAACACCTAAAAATAGGATAGCCAGAAAAAAAATTTTCGCTCTTTTTTTTTCCGAAACCTACTCCGGCAAGGAAACACGAATCGGAATCTGGATGGATCCCGAAAACAAACCTAATAAGCAAGGAACTCGGATTGGTGGTGGATATATGGTGGTGGTATATGGCAGCGGTGGTGGTAGCGGTGGTAGTATATGGATATGGATCGGTGGTGGTATATGGACACGGATTGGTGGTGGTATATGGATACGGATTCGGTGCGGTGGTGGTAGATGGCAGGGGCGATGATGATGGTGCGGCGGCGGCGTGACAACTTATGACCAGAACTCGAAACTCTAAAAGACTAGACTCTAAGACCAGCAACTAGACACGACGATGCAACCGCAAATTCAACAAAGCAAAACCCTAAAAAGATTATGCAAAGGCTCAGATTGGTTCGGATATGATGAACTAACCCTAATTTTTTTTGGCT
>NW_021215937.1:0-1192 GCF_002162155.2 Triticum dicoccoides | reverse complement strand
CCAGGAGGTCACCCATCCTAGTACTACTCTCGCCCAAGCACGCTTAACTTCGGAGTTCTGATGGGATCCGGTGCTTTAGTGCTGGTATGATCGCATCCGACATGTTACCCCGGTCTTCGTCCCTTATCCTTGCCCCTCCCAGCTCCACTACAAAGACGATTGTACATTGCTTTGGCCGCTCCCTCTCAACTACGGAGACGAGTTTAACGCGGTTTCCACCCCTCCCTCTCAACCGCACCAGTGCACGCTTGCCGCGCCACAACGCCGACGCTGGACCCGTGAATCGTGAGCACCCAGCTATGACATACCGCACTCGTGCAAAATAATAAAACACGGTAAATATATTACTTACACGTGCGTTTTGTTTTGCAAGCGGCGCGAAAAAAATTAAAAAGGGAATGCAACACGAGGACTTCCCAGGAGGTCACCCATCCTAGTACTACTCTCGCCCAAGCACGCTTAACTTCGGAGTTCTGATGGGATCCGGTGCTTTAGTGCTGGTATGATCGCATCCGACATGTTACCCCGGTCTTCGTCCCTTATCCTTGCCCCTCCCAGCTCCACTACAAAGACGATTGTACATTGCTTTGGCCGCTCCCTCTCAACTACGGAGACGAGTTTAACGCGGTTTCCACCCATCCCTCTCAACCGCACCAGTGCACGCTTGCCGCGCCACAACGCCGACGCTGGACCCGTGAATTGTGAGCACCCAGCTATGACTTACCGCAGTCGTGCAAAATAATAAAACACGGTAAATATATTACTTACACGTGCGTTTTGTTTTGCAAGCGGCACGAAAAAAATTAAAAAGGGAATGCAACACGAGGACTTCCCAAGAGGTCACCCATCCTAGTACTACTCTCGCCCAAGCACGCTTAACTTCGGAGTTCTGATGGGATCCGGTGCTTTAGTGCTGGTATGATCGCATCCGACATGTTACCCCGGTCTTCGTCCCTTATCCTTGCCCCTCCCAGCTCCACTACAAAGACGATTGTACATTG
This sequence comes from Triticum dicoccoides, assembly GCF_002162155.2. Taxonomy (NCBI): domain Eukaryota; kingdom Viridiplantae; phylum Streptophyta; class Magnoliopsida; order Poales; family Poaceae; genus Triticum; species Triticum dicoccoides. Next base: position 191 of record NW_021215937.1, on the reverse strand, counting down.
CTTTGGCCGCTCCCTCTCAACTACGGAGACGAGTTTAACGCGGTTTCCACCCCTCCCTCTCAACCGCACCAGTGCACGCTTGCCGCGCCACAACGCCGACGCTGGACCCGTGAATCGTGAGCACCCAGCTATGACTTACCGCACTCGTGCAAAATAATAAAACACGGTAAATATATTACTTACACGTGCGT
>NW_021215936.1:0-860 GCF_002162155.2 Triticum dicoccoides | reverse complement strand
AGTGTCTATTAAACTAACTAATATTTAATTAACACTAATCCTAGCCTAATTAGCCGGGCGGGCCCGCAGGTCAGTGAGAGAGAGGGGGGGGGGTCAAACCTGGCAGTGGGGTCAACCCACGCCGGTCATCGGGTCAGCGGTCGCCGGCGTTTAGCCGCCGGCGAGTCCAGACGCGGCGGAGGGCTCGGAAACGAGCCACATGGCATCGTTTCGGCCGTGGTTTGTTGCATTCGAACGCGCGCAGTGGCGCGCATCTAGTGGTGGCGGTGACAGGTGCTGGGGTGGCCGGAAAAGTGGTCGGCGACGAGGTTTGGCGGCGGCAGCAGCTCGGGCAATCCTGGGGTCGGGGTTAGGGAGCACGGCAGGAGGAGCTGGGGCGTGCTACGGACTCCCGAGATCACGGTGAGCACGATCGTGGCCTCGGATACGAGCTGGGGTGGCTGTGGCCACGGCCACGCCATGGCCGGCGGCGAGAGATACTCGGGCAAAGTGGTGGGGCTAGCTAGAGAGGGAGGTGGGGCACGTGGAGAGGGGGAATCGGGTCGAGGGCTCACCGCGGTTCTTCTGGTGCTGCTGGCGAGGCAGGGGAGGCACGGGGTCCGGCGAATCGACGGAGGGGAGCTTCGGTGGCCGGCGACGGAACGGCGATGGTGGCGGCGTTGCAGGGCTTCCGGAGGGCCGTGGGTCGGTGGGGAGGAAGGAGGGGGTCGAGGCGGAGCTCGTGGGTGTGTCGGAGAGGCTAGGGGTGGCCGGTGGCCACGAGAGAGCTCGTCGGCGGCGGCGGGTGTGTTCGGTGGCTGCGCGCGAGAGAGCCAGAGGAGGAGAGGAGCTCGGGGAGGGAGTGAGAGGCCTGGGGGGGT
>NW_021215935.1:0-1053 GCF_002162155.2 Triticum dicoccoides | reverse complement strand
CGTCGATTCGCCGTCTCCAGCGCGTCCCCGAGCCCGCTTCGACGCCCACTGCAACCGCGGTGAGCTACGCCACCGTTTCCCCCTTTTCTCCCCCCTCGTTCCCTCACCGTAGCCTCCTCCCCACCACGGCCGAACCTCCGCCGTCGCCGAGCTCGCCGTCGACGCAGCTCCGGTGACCATTTGGTCACCCCGGCGAGTCCAACGAGTTCGTAAGGCTCCATAGAGCATCCCTAGCGCCTCGCTTCGCTCGCCTTCGAGCTCCAACCCCGTTTCCGTGCACGACCGAACTCCGGCGGCCGCAGCCGAGCTCGCCGCCGTCGACTCCGGCCACCTCAGGCACGGCCACCACCACCGTTCGACGCGCGGGAGCAAGGGCTCTCCAACGAGCCCAAGCACAGCCTCGCCCGTGCCCTGTAGCGCGATCCCGCATCGCGCCGCCGTCTCGGGCCTCGCCGGCGTCACGTCGCCGGTGGGTTTGACCCACTTTGACCACGGCAGGAACCCCCCCCTGAGTCCCTGACATGTGGGCCCAGCCCTGTAGCTAATTAGGATTAGCGCTAACCACTGTTAGTTAACCCCCTGACACTGACTAGTGGGCCCCAGCGCCACTAATTAGTAATTAGGATTAATTTAACCCTGTTTAACCCCCCTGTCACTGACGTGTGGGCCCCACACGTCAGGTTTGACCCCAGACAGCCGCAGTTGACCACTGACGTCATGCTGACGTCATGCTGGCGCAATAATTATATTTCTGGATTTAATTTAAATCAGGAAATTCCAGAATATTATTTAAACTTCAAAAATTCATAACTTTTATTCTGTAACTCCAAATTGGACAAATTATATATGAAAAATGATCAGAAAAATCCAATCTATCCATCTGTACTATTTTCATGCATGATCAAACAAGTTAAATTGATGTTTCAAGCAGAACAAGGAAAAGCACTTTAAAAGGCCATATTTGAATTTGAAATTTGAATCCTTGATTCAAATTTGTTCAAACCCTTCTGGTTTTAGTTGCATTAGCCCAACACACTCATATTGCCATGTTTC
>NW_021215934.1:0-2439 GCF_002162155.2 Triticum dicoccoides | reverse complement strand
AGTGATGTTGCGTGGCTTCATCCCTGAGGATGAATGACTAGTACTGGCAGAGATGAGCTATTTCTTTTGTGTTCTTTCTATGAAAGAACTATCGCCTGGCCTACTAGAAGAAATGGAAGAGTTGGTGCCAGAGTTGATCTGCAAGTTAGAGAAGATCTTTCTGCCGGGCTTCTTTAATCCAATGCAGCACTTGATTTTGCATCCCCCAACCGAGGCAAAATTGGTGGGGGGCGTGCAAAATCGTTGGTGCTACGCAACTGAGAGGATGCAGAAGACGCTTCGAGCAAAATGTAAAAATACACGTAGAATTGAAGCATCAATGGCCAAGGCATTCATTACTAAGAAGGTGGCAAACTTCGTGATAGCACACTATGAAGCCAAATATCGTCATTTGCATAATCCGAAGCCTTGGTACAATGCTGGCGGCCCTAAAAAGGGTGGATCCAACCTCATCCTATTCAAAGGGGATCTCGCACCAGCTGGTGCTTCTAATTCCTTAACGCTGGATGTCGAAGAATGGCGGACCATTTCGTTGTAAATCTTGAACAACCTAACAGAAGTGGGGCCATACATTGAGTAAGTTCTCGGTAAATTGTTTCGCAACTTATAATTCCTTTGAACTGCTCTTATTCCCGGATAAATTTGATACAATCGATACGTCGCCAAATTTTCGTATGGAGCGATGATCCAAAAGGATTCCGTCGAAGAGTATGAGCTTCTAGCAAAGCATGGAGGCGGTTATCCTGGTTTCATCTCTTGGTTCAAACAAACGGTAATTTCCATTAGACCCTTTCATTTATTCATCTAATTTGCAGCTAATGCAACAATCCCTTTCGTATTAAACTTGTACGCTAATTCAGAGTTTATGGACACTGAACTAAGACAGGTCGCTAATGGTTTTGACTTTAAGGTCCATTCATTTGACAAATACGACATCAACGGGTATCACTTTCGTACCTATGGCAAAGAGCTATCTATGGCTGACGGAAAGTCTACAAATTGTTGTGTCCCGGCTATCGGCGAAGGAGATACCGAGTATTATGGAAGAGTTGAAGCAATTTATGAACTTCAATTCTAAGGTGAAAACCCACCAAATGTCGTCATCTTCAAATGTTATTGGTTCCAGCCGAAGGAGACTAGAAGGACTCGTGAACATATAGGGCTAGTGGATATCAAACAAAGCACCCATTCGTATGTTCCCGATGTCTATATTACGTCTCAACAGGCAACCCAAGTTTTCTATCTACCTTGGGCCTGTCAAAGTGATCCTAATCTCAATGGTTGGGACGTCGTTTATGAAGTGCCGCCATGTGTTAGACCACCTCCCCCAATGAAGAGGATTATGAACCTCACATTAACCCAGACACATATGAAGAAGAATTCTACCAAGAAACAGGTCTTTCCAAAAAACGTTTCAAGAACCGCTCTACTTCACCCCAAGAACATTGAAGTAGACAACGATAGTGAACCCGACTTCACCCCTGAGCCGGAACAAGAAGAGCCTGAACTAGAAGAGGTTACTGTTGTGGATCATCTGTCAATGCTTGACCGATTATGTAAAGGTGGCCTTCCACATGATGATGCATTTATTGATGATGATGATGATGATGATGATGATGAGCACGTCATTACTCATAGTGATGATGATGATGATGATGCATTTATTGATCCTGGAGCATTTATTGAATTCGACGATGCAGATTATTATTAGGTATTCATTTTTTATGTTGTACTTGATTTATATAGTTAATTGTACGATTGTATGATTTATATAGTTACCTGTATAATTTTCTTACTTTGTATGATTATTTGTTATTCATAGTGCCATGGTCTTGATATCCGTCCCTGTCGGCCCTCGCCCGCTTTATTATTTGGATGTGGTAAATTCTGTTTTATAACTATTGTTGCATTTCACATTTATGACAATTATGGCCATCAAGTTGACATAGAGATATTTTTACCTAGGAGGTATGTGAACCGGAAATTGCAACCGACCCTCTTGTCGAGAAGTTAAATTTAGTTGAAAAAGAAAATCAGTATTTGAAAGAAAAAATTAAAATAATTGAAGAAGAGAAGATGATATTGGAGTTGTATGTTGATGATGTCGTAGATGATCACAAGATGAATATGAATGCAATGTGCTTGAAGATGGATGCAATGCACTTGAAGATTAAGAAGATTAGAAAATATGCCATTAACAATGAGGCTTGGTATCATTATGCCTTTGGATCAATTGTTACCTTAATTGCGATCTTCATTGCATTTGTTGTGATGAGGGCTAGTGTTTTGCTTAACAAATGCATACTTAGCTTATTTTCCTCCTAAATGGCAAAATTACCTAACTTAGATAAAAAAATGAGCTATACTTATGTAGGTTGGCTCAAAATGGCATCATCACCTGGGTTAGCACAAAAATGATGTATACTTACCTTATTTTTT
>NW_021215933.1:0-1136 GCF_002162155.2 Triticum dicoccoides | reverse complement strand
AAGACCTGGCGACATTACCTCCTCGGTAACCGTTGCGAAATATTCACTGATCACCAAAGTCTGAAGTACATCTTCACCCAACCGGATTTGAATCTCAGGCAAAGACGTTGGGTCGAGTTGATCACAGATTTCGACTTAGGAATAACTTACACCCCAGGGAAAGCCAACGTCATGGCTGATGCACTAAGTCGTAAATCTTATTGTAACAACCTGATGTTACAACAAAGTCAACCGCTTCTCCATGAGGAATTTCGGAAGCTTAACCTTCACATTGTTCCTCAAGGATTTCTTTCCACCTTGGTAGCGAAACCTACTCTTACGGATCAAATCATCGCTGCCCAAAAGCGAGATAAGGGAATATCTAAAATCAAAGAGAACATTGCTAGCGGAGGTGCTAGTTGTTTCTCCACAAATGATCATGATGTTGTGTACTTTGAGAACCGTCTAGTGGTTCCCAAGAACCAGCATCTACGGCAGTTAATCCTTAAGGAGGCTCATGAATCCCCTCTCACCATTCATCCCGGTAGTACCAAGATGTATCAGGACCTACGCCAGAGGTTCTGGTGGACTAGGATGAAGAGAGAAATTGCTCAGTATATTGCTAATTGCGACGTCTGTCGTCGTGTAAAAGCAGAGCATCAACGGCCTGCTGGCACCCTTCAACCCTTAGCTATTCCTGAATGGAAATGGGATAAAATTGGCATGGATTTCATTACCGGTTTTCCCAGGACCAAGAGAGGGAATAATGCTATTTTCGTCGTTGTCGATCGTCTTTCCAAAGTAGCCCATTTCCTACCTGTTCGTGAGAGTATAACCGCTAGTCAATTGGCAGACTTATACATCTCCCGGATAGTGTCTCTCCATGGTGTTCCTTTGGAAATTAACTCGGATCGAGGAAGTCTTTTCACCTCTCGATTTTGGGAAAGTTTCCAAAATGCTATGGGAACCCGTCTCTCCTTTAGCACCGCTTTCCACCCTCAGTCGAGTGGTCAAGTGGAACGCGTCAACCAGATTCTAGAAGACATGCTTCGAGCCTCTGTTATCTCATTCGGAATGGATTGGGAGAAGTGCCTTCCATTTGCCGAATTCGCTTACAACAACAACTATCAATCTAGCTTGGGTAAAGCCCCTTTTGA
>NW_021215932.1:0-1062 GCF_002162155.2 Triticum dicoccoides | reverse complement strand
TCTAACTGGGATTCCTCTCAGTTTCCTCGGCAAATGCTATGACCTTTTCAAACAGTGAATTCACTCTTTATTGTTGGGTTCTTCCCCAGTTACCAGAATCATTCCTAGCATTTGCATTTTGTTCCCAGCTTGCACCACCAATGTGCCATTCTACCATGGGTCTCTTCCATTTCCGGTGATAAGCAAACTCATCCATTACGTTGTCTTCAACAAGGTAATCCACATCATCCAAGTCCGAGTATGCCATTCTACCGACCCCCTCCAAACGATCGCTCGAGAATTGTCTTAGGCTGGTTCAAAGAGTTTCAATGATCTATGAATCAAAAGTAATTCTTTTTGCCACTTAAGGAAATATCTCTACGAGTCACCTTCCCTAAGGTGTATCGTTATGGTATTATGGCAACTCAACTCCTCGCTACGTGGACAATCGTTTACCACCTTCTTAGGTGTGGAATCGTTCTCTACCTAGTGAACCTTCGTCATCCGTTTCTTTCCACCCCTCTTGATGTGTATCTCGTGTCTAAACCCTAGAGATGGTCCTATGTCTCATTCCGTGAGTTGTTCGATCTTCGAGAAGATCGACCCTTCTAGGGTCTTTCCTTTCCCCTCGTGGTCATCATAGCTGGAGTTCTCAGAGCAAGACGACAAGACAAAGTTGGTGTTCAAATCAACGTTCATTTGAAGTGCAACCTGGATCGTGAAGATTGTGCTAGTTTGCGTTCCCCTTTCACCCTGCCCTACGCTTGAATCTCGAGACGAGATTCTTGTTTAGTGGGGGTGAGTTGTCACATCCCTAGCTGCTGGTAGTGCTCTAGGCTAGCTTCATGTTTGCATCATGTTTAAATTTTTGCCTAAAATTGAAATGGGGATGTTCAAACCCTAGCATTAAATCAACTCAACTAGGGTGAATTAAAATCTTTTCAATAAACCCAAAAGGTTCCTAAGAAAAGTTCATGATTTCTGGTTAAGGTGGAAACCTCTGCCAAAAATGATGATTATATTCTTAGGTCATTTTTGGATTTTTGAATTAAATCATATTGTATTTGACTTTGGGCATTTAAA
>NW_021215931.1:0-880 GCF_002162155.2 Triticum dicoccoides | reverse complement strand
ATCGTGATACTAAATTTCTTAGCCACTTTTGGAGATGTTTATGGGCTAAGTTGGGGACTAAACTGCTTTTTAGTACTACTTGTCACCCCCAAACTGATGGACAAACTGAAGTAGTCAATAGAACGTTGTCTACTATGCTTAGGGCTGTTTTGAAGAATAATAAGAAAATGTGGGAGGAATGCTTGCCTCATATTGAATTTGCTTATAATCGTTCATTGCATTCTACTACTAAGATGTGCCCTTTTGAAGTTGTGTATGGTTTCCTACCTCGTGCACCTATTGATTTGTTGCCTCTTCCATCTTCGGAGAAGGTTAATTTTGATGCTAAACAACGTGCTGAATTAATTTTAAAAATGCATGAGTTAACTAAGGAAAACATTGAGCGTATGAATGCTAAATATAAACTTGCTGGAAATAAGGGTAGAAAACATGTTGTGTTTGCACCTGGAGATCTTGTTTAGTTACATTTGCGTAAGGATAGATTTCCTGATTTGCGCAAATCAAAGCTAATGCCACGTGCTGATGGTCCCTTTAAGGTGTTAGAGAAAATAAATGATAATGCATATAAACTTGAGCTGCCTACAGATTTTGGGGTTAGTCCCACTTTTAACATTGCAGATTTGAAGCCTTATTTGGGTGAGGAAGATGAACTTCCGTCGAGGACGACTTCATTTCAAGAAGGGGAGGATGATGAGGACATCAATACAATTGTTACACCCACAGCCCCTGCTGCTATACATACTGGACCAATTACTAGAGCTCGTGCACGCCAACTAAATTACCAGGTACTTTCGTTTCTTGGTAATGATTCTAATGTTCATGAGAATATGATGCTGCCTAAATTGGATACATTTGTTTTGCTTACAAATGAAGGGCCTAG
>NW_021215930.1:0-1168 GCF_002162155.2 Triticum dicoccoides | reverse complement strand
CGTACCCCTCTCAACTGGTCTGAAACCGGTGAACGTCAGCTGCTGGGTAATGACTTAATCACAGAGGCAGAAGAAATGTGCAAAGTCATTCGTGATAACCTCAAAGCAGCTCAATCTCGCCAGAAGTGCTACTATGATAGTAAGCACCGTGAATTGGCTTTCGAGATCGGAGATCATGTTTACCTCCGCGTCTCTCCCATGAAAGGTACTCGTCGCTTCGGTATCAAAGGGAAGCTTGCCCCTAGATACGTGGGACCTTTCAAGATTGTCAGCAAGAGAGGCGACCTCGCCTATCAACTCGAGATTCCTTCAAACTTTGCAAATGTTCATGATGTGTTCCATGTCTCTCAGCTTCGAAAGTGCTTCAAGACTCCTGACCGCACCGTCAACTTCGAGGACATTGAGCTCCAAGAAGATCTCTCCTATCGTGAGCACCCAGTTGCTATTCTTCAAGAGACTGAACGCAAGACTCGCAACAAGTCAATCAAATTTCTCAAAGTTAAGTGGTCTCACCATTCCGACCGTGAAGCCACCTGGGAACGCGAGGATCACCTCCGTTCTGAGTACCCGGAGTTCTTTCAGTCCTAGATCTCGGGACGAGATCTTTTCATAGTGGTGGAGTGTTGTAACGCCCCAGATATACTTTCCATATTTGTATCCAACTCTTGCCGTTTCCGGTGTCAAGTTATATTTATTTCTCGGGTTCGGGTCTTTGTCTCCGTGTGTTGTTTTCGTTTTCATGCATCTCATACCATGTCATCTCGTGCATTGCATTTGCATACATGTTCATCTCATGCATTCGAGCATTTTCCCCGTTGTCCGTTTAGCATTCCGGCGCTTCGTTCTCCTCCGGTGGTCATTTCTAGTCTTCTTTCGTGTGTGGGGTTCAAACATTTCCGGATTGGACCGAGACTTGTCATGCGGCCTTGGTTTACTACCGGTAGACCGCCTGTCAAGTTTCGTATCATTTGGACTTCGTTTGATACTCCAACGGTTAACCGAGGGACCGAAAAGGCCTCGTGTGTGTTGCAGCCCAACACCCCCCAAATTTGGCCCAAAACCCACCAAACTCTGCTCCATGTCCTAGAGCGTTCGATCACGATCGTGTGGGCGAAAACCGCACCTCATTTGGACTCTCCTAGCTCCCTCTATGCCTATTTATACCCCC
>NW_021215929.1:0-732 GCF_002162155.2 Triticum dicoccoides | reverse complement strand
ACGAACCCCTGGGTGCGTTTACGTGTCGGCCATCAACACTCGCGGTTTTGGCCGATTCTGGCCCGTTTCATGGACTATTACTCACCGTTTTGGGGTCCCCGAGTGATTTCCATTGTTGTTGAAGCCCAAGGTGCACTTATGTGTCGGTCATCAACACTCACAGTTTTGGCCGATTCTGGCCCATTTGGTGGACTATTACTTACTGTTTTGGGGTCCCGGAGTGATTTCCACGATTAACGAACCCTGGGGTGCGTTTATGTGCGGGTCATCAACACTCGCGGTTTTGGCCAATTCTGACCCGATTCGTGGACTATTAGTCACTGTTTGGGGGTCTCGGAGTGATTTCCACCATTAATGAACCCTGGGGTGTGTTTACGTGTCGGTCATCAACACTCGCGGTTTTTGTAGGTTCCTGCCCATTTTGTGGACTATTACTCACTGTTTTGGGGTCCTAGAGTGATTTCCATGATTAACGAACCCTGGGGTGCGTTTACATGTCGGTCATCAACACTCGTGGTTTTGGCCGATTCTGGCCCGTTTCGTGGACTATTACTCACCGTTTTGGGGTCCCCGAGTGATTTCCATAGTTGTTGAACCCCAAGGTGCGCTTATGTGTCGGTCACCAACACTCACAGTTTTGGCCGATTCTGGCCCGTTTCGTAGACTATTACTCATTGTTTTGGGGTCCTGGAGTGATTTCCATAGTTGTTGAACCCCAAGGCGCGGTTATGT
>NW_021215928.1:0-2545 GCF_002162155.2 Triticum dicoccoides | reverse complement strand
GTCTTCGGCCGAAGGGGGAACCTCGGTCTCACGTGAGGAATTCAATGTGGCTTTAGACACATTGAAAACCTCCATGACGGCCGAGGTTAAAAGCATGTTTTCTGAATTCCTAGAAGGACTTAAACTATCTACCTCGCCGATGAAAGTGGGTGATCCCACTAACAAGGTGACGGATGCCACCTCCGACAAGGGGGAAGCTAATAGTGAAAAAGGTCCTTCTACTAGTGGTAGAAATGGCTCCGGCATCTTTGCCCATGTGGAACCTCCTACTTATGGTGGACCGATTCCCACTACTCATTTAAATCATGCCGGTCCACCTCCTAAGATTGTGAAAAATGAGGATTTTGATGCTTGGGTTTATCGTTTCAAGCGTCATTTAAAGCATGTGAATACTAATCTTTGGAGAATTATAGAAGAAGGTTTCTATCCACATGACCCAAGCAACTTCACCCCTCGAGAAGCCGTGGATAATCAATTCAATGAAAGTGCTCTATTCATCATCCAAGATGCAATCCTTCCCGAAGATCTCCCTCATCTTCGTCCTCATGCCATGGCTAAAGACGCATGGAAATGTGTTGTGTCTCTCTATCGAGGAAGTGCTAGCATTCAACGCTCCAACTATGAAGTTGTGCAAGATGAAGCCGATGAGTTTGCAATGAAAGAAGATGAAGAACCTCGTGAGCTCTTTCGAAGAGTGACCAAACTCGCGGTCGCACTCCAAGATCATGGGAGCAAGGACACAGATGACAATTGGATCAAGCGCAAGTTCCTCAAGGCCATGATGCCCTACAACAAGGCCATGTCCTCCGTCATTCGTCAAAGACTGGACTTCCACTCCATGACCTCAGGTGAAGTGTTGGATGAGTTCGTTGCAATGAGCATCTTGGACAAGACCGCCGACAATGCGGTGCTCCGTTCTCAAAGGGCAAAGAAGCCCAATCTTGCCTTGAAGGCCAAGGTTAGTGTGGAAGAAGAAGAGAAGGAAGATGAGGAGAGCAACCCCGAAGACACGAAGTATGATTATCATGAGCACATGGCTCTTGCCTCAAGACAATTTTGGAGTAAGAAGAATACAAGACCCAACTTCAACAAGAACAACTCAAGTGGCCTCAAGGGCAAGCAACGAGTTAGAACTTGTTTCAACTGTGGCAATGTGAGCCACTTCGTTGCGGATTGTCCTTACAAGAAGCGGGAAGACAATGGTGGCAATTTCATCCGAAAAGACATAGCCAAGTCCTTCCCAAACAAGAACAACTTCACCAAGAAGACTCCTACACGTGGGTTGGTAGTTCAAGAAGAATACCGTGAGGATGACGATGATGATGAAGATAGTGAAGCAACGGCTATGGCGTCCGTTGCCATTGCCACAACTCCCTGGGTGTCTCCCTTTGATTCACCCAACGAGAACATCACCGCCAAGTGCCTCATGGCTAAAGCCACCAACAAGGTAACCCCCAACATCAAAACTACCATTATTCCTAATCCTCCTTCAACGGATGGACTTGATAATGTTAAGGGGTCTAATGAGGAGGTAAATGAATTTGAGTCATTCATGAGTAAGCTCAAGGGAAAATCCAAGAAGCACTTCGTTGCTCTCTTGGAACAACTTGGTGAAGCCAATCACATGATCGAGTCTCACAAAGAAACCATCTCTAAGATGGAAGGTCATAGTCGTGACTATGCCGATGAGATATCGGATCTCTCTAATGCTCTTGAGGAAGAGCGTGGGCATCCTTTGGCTCTTGAGGAGTCACACAATGATGACCATTCCAAACTAAAGAAAGATCTTGATCATGATCTTGTTGTGTCTCGTGTTCTAACTTCCGAGAAGGCTAAACTTGGGGTTGATCATGTTAGACTCAAGGAGGAGTTTGATGTACTTGACAAGGCCCATAAGGCCTTGAAAGGTGCTCATGCAAACCTCAAGGAGTCTCATGCTCAACTCCAAGTTAAACTAACCAAGGAAAAGGCCACATTTCCTCACATGGTCTTGATTGATAATGCAAATGCTACTAACCCATGTTGTGAGCATGTGCATCTTGTGGAGGAAAATGTCAAGTTGAAGGAACAACTTGAGAAAGGTCTTGTGTCATGCATACAAGGCGAGAAGAACCTAAATGACCTTTTGAGCAATCAAAAGGAAGTTGTGGGCAAGGAGGGAGTTGGGTTCTTACCCAAGTCCAAGAACAAGAAGAAGAACAAGGAGAAGAATAACAAGACCAATCGACCTCCCCCGCTCAAGCAAACCTTTGTGAAGGAGGGAGAGGGTGCTCCTAAGGAGAAGAAGAACAATGCGAAGAGTGGTGATGCCAAAGAGTGCAAAGCCATCTCTCCCAACAAAGCAGGCGATTTTAACCCCTCTTATGTGTTGTGCCATGCTAGTGATGGGCATGTTTATGCTAAATTTGTTGGTTCTTCTTATGAGTACATTGAATGGTCTATTTGGGTTCCTAAGACCCTTGTTACTAACATCAAAGGACCCATTACTCAATGGGTACCTAAAACCAAGCATTGATGTCTTGTAGGTGTTTGCTTCCGGTGGGGG
>NW_021215927.1:0-818 GCF_002162155.2 Triticum dicoccoides | reverse complement strand
GCCTAAGTTTGTAAAATCCTACTGAGTGGTGAGAAACCCTCCCACTCGGGGGCTTAACTGCAGTCCAGTACTCACCTAAGTTTAAAAAATCCTGCCGAGTGGTGAGCAACCCTCCCACTCGGGGGCTTAGCTGCAGTCCAGTGCTCGCCTAAGTTTGTAAAATCCTACCGAGTGGTGAGCAAACCTCCCACTCGAGGGCTTAGATGCAGTCCAGTACTCGCCTAAGTTTAAAAAATCCTGCTGAGTGATGAGGAATCCTCCCACTCGGGGGCTTAGCTACAGTCTAATACTCGCCTAAGTTTGAAAAATCCTACCGAGTGGTGAGCAACCCTCCCACTCGGGGGCTTAGCTGCAGGCCAGTACTCGACTAAGTTTAAAAAATCCTGCCGAGTGGTGAGAAATCCTACCACTCGGGGGTTTAGCTGCAGTCCAGTACTCGCCTAAGTTTAAAAAATCCTGCCGAGTGGTGAGCAATCCTCCCACTCGGAGGCTTACCTGCAGTCCAGTACTTGCCTAAGTTTAAAAAATCCTACCGAGTGGTGAGCAATCCTCCCACTCGGGGGCTTAGCTGCAGTCCAGTACTAGCCTAAGTTTGTAAAATCCTGCCGAGTGGTGAGCAATCCTCCCACTCGGGGGCTTAGCTGCACTCCAGTACTCGCCTAACTTTAAAAATTCCTGCCGAGTGGTGAGCAATCCTCCCACTCGGGTGCTTAGCTGCAGTCCAGTACTCGCCTAAGTTTAAAAAATCCTTCCGAGTGGTGAGCAATCCTCCCACTCGGGTGCTTAGCTGCAATCCAGTACTCGGGGCTTAGCTGCAG
>NW_021215926.1:0-962 GCF_002162155.2 Triticum dicoccoides | reverse complement strand
CCAAAAACTCCTCTGAATAATTTTATTTGGCTAGATGGACTTTTCCAAAAGCTCATAAAATATTTCAGGGGTATTTGAAATTATATTCTAATTATATGAATATAATTCAAATTCAAATAGCTAATGATTTAAATTCAAAGTCCCAAAAATAAATCCTTAAAAATGTTCAATATTTTGGTTGGGACCAGAACCCTTACCAAAAATTATCAAACATTTAGGAAGAGCCTTTTGGAGCAATGAATGAGATTTCTAGGGTTTTTGCCCCTCTTTTATTTAGGGTTTTGAGGCTTCCAATATTCCTCAATTCAAGTTTCAAAAATATAGACATGATGCACACATGAAGCTAGCCTAGAGCAATGCCAGAAGCTAGGGATGTGACAACTCACCCCCACTAAACAAGAATCTCGTCTCGAGATTCAAGCGTAGGGTAGGATGAAGGGGAAACGCAAACTAGTACAATCTTCACGATCTTGAACGTTCATTCATTCACCATCATTGTCTTGATGTCTTGTTCTGAGAAATCCTGCCAACATGACATGGAGGGAAGAAGGAGACTCTAGAAGGGTCGATCTTCTTGAAGATCGAACAACTCACGGAATGAGACATAGGACCATCTCTCGGGTTGAGACACGAGATACACATCAAGAGGGGTGGAAAGAAACGGATGACGAAGGTTCACTAGGTGGACAACAATTCCACACTTAAGAAGGTGGTAATCGGTTGTCAACGTAGCGAGGAGTTGAGTTGCCATGATACCACAACGAGACACCTTCGGAACCGTGACTCGTAAATATCTCCCCTTAAGTGGCAAAAGAATTACCTTTGATTCAGAGATCATTGAAACTCTTTATACCAGCTTAAGGCAAATCATAATCGATCATTTAGAGGGGTTCGGTAGAATGGCATACTCAAACTTGGATGATGTGGATTACCTTGTTGAAGACAACGTAATGGATGAATTT
>NW_021215925.1:0-1595 GCF_002162155.2 Triticum dicoccoides | reverse complement strand
CCATGCGCGCGGCAACCAACATCCAACACAAAACAAAACAAATTTTACACAAGAAATGGAGAGGATCCAGAGCAGCAACAGCAACAGCGTGAGGAACCATTTCGTCCTGGTTCACGGCCTCTGCCACGGGGCGTGGTGCTGGTACAAGGTGATCGTGGCGCTCGAGGCCGCGGGGCACCGCGTCACGGCAGTCGACCTCGCCGCGTCCGGCGCCCACCCAGCGCGCATCGACGAGGTGCACTCGTTCGAAGAGTACTCTCGGCCGCTGCTCGACGTGGTGGCCGCAGCTCCCGAGGGTGGCAGCGAGAGGCTGATCCTTGTCGGGCACAGCCACGGCGGCCTCAGCATCGCGCTAACGATGGAGAGGTTCCCCGGCAAGGTCGCCACGGCCGTGTTCGTGGCAGCCGCGATGCCGTGCGTTGGCAAGCACATGGGCGTCACAACCGAGGAGGTATGTCAATTGTTCAAGGGTTTCTTATTCTCCGTTGACTCAAACTTTCGCTCTGTATTTCACTGCCGTGTATATGCGAAAAAAAATAGAGAAGACTTATCACATCACACAGAGCCAAGAGGTCTTGAATTCAAGACCCGACTGAGGCAAGTAAATTGCAGCCCATTTTTAGTCCACGTTTAGGCTTGAGGGAGCCACACGTGAGGGGAATGTTGACGTATAATGTGCAGCCTAGTCTCTTCCATCAGATCGGTCTTTTGGTTGCATTGGCTAGCACATGCACTTCTACAAGTTATATAATATACTTTCTACAATCCGAATTAATTGACGGAACATCTATACAATATCTAACATTGTATAGAGGCTCCCTCAAAAAAAATCATTGTATAGAAGCTGCATCAACCTTATATAGAGGCTACCCGCAAAAAAAACATTATATAGAGGCTACTTCAATAAATTCCGATGCAAGGGAGCTCAATATTTTATATGATTTGAATATGTAACTTTCACAACTAGTTGTTACAGTTACATTATGTAACTGTATAGTACTCGATAAAATTACAACATGATGAATATATCTTCCGAAATGAATAGCTATGCATGATTTTCTATTATCCGATAATAATATTCAAAACAGTACTCTACTACTCGTAGGAAATTTATAAATGTTTGGATGAAAGTTATATATATCTGCTTTTTGTTGTTGGAAGGAGTACGTTATAAACCGTGGTCTCTAACTTTGATAATTCCAATATTAATGCTACTTTTTATCTTAACTTGTGATGGGATGTGATTAGTTCATGAGAAGAGCATCATCGGAAGGACTGCTCATGGACTGCGAGATGCTGGCAATCAACAACAACCAGGGTGTAGGTGTTGCAATCATAGTGGGCCCAGACTTCTTAGCTCACAAGGGTTACCAGCAAAGTCCACCTGAGGTGCATAGCACAGCTTAACATCCTCTTGATCTCTTATAATATACTAACCTCCTTACCCACTTCAGAACAACCGAGTATTGCATTGGCACATAATGCGATTCAATTCAACAATGTTGTTGCAGGATTTGGCCCTGGCAAAAATGTTGGTGAGGCCTGGAAACCAATTCGTGGATGATCCAGTGATGAAGGACGCAGGGCTGCTCACC
>NW_021215924.1:0-1805 GCF_002162155.2 Triticum dicoccoides | reverse complement strand
TTTGTTCCACTCTTGCCGCCCTAGTTTCCGTCATATCGGTATTATGTTCCCGGATTTTGCGTCCCTAACGCGGTCGGGTGATTTATGGGACCCCCTTGACAGTTCGCTTTGAATAAGACTCCTCCAGCAAGGCCCAACATTGGTTTTACCATTTGCCTCACCACCACCTACATTTCCCTTGGGAGTAATTAACCCAAGGGTCATCTTTATTTTAGCCCCCCCGGGCCAATGCTTGTCTAAGTGTTGGTCCAAACCAGAGCCACTTGCGGTGCCGCCCCTAGGCAACTTGGGGTATCGTCGGTTGCCGTACGTACTGCTCATCCGGTCGTGGCTTGAGACGAGATACGCACGGCTACTATCAGGGTGTCGGCACGCCGGGAGGTCTTGCTGGTCTTGTTTTATTGCTGTTGAAATGTCTTGTAGCCGGGATTCCGAGACTGATCGGGTCTTCCCGGGGAGAAGGAATATCATTCGTTGATCGCGAGAGCTTATCATGGGCTAAGTTGGGACACCCCTGCAGGGTCTGAACTTTCGAGAGCCGTGCCCGCGGTTATGTGGCAGATGGGAATTTGTTAATATCCGGTTGTAGTAAACTTGAAGCAAACTCTTCTAAAATACACCAACCGTGTGCGTAACCGCGAGTGTCTCTTTTTGGGGTTAATCGAGAGGAGAACACAGTTTCTGGGTTATGTTTGACGTAGGTAGGAGTTCAGGATCACTTCTTGATCATTACTAGTTGACGACCGTTCCTTTGTTTCTCTTCTCGCTCTCATTTGCGTTGGTTTGCCACCATATATGCTTAGTCGCTGCTGCAGCCTCACCACTTTATCCCTTCCTTTCCTACTTACGCTTTGCTAGTCTTGATACCCCTGGTAATGGGATTACTGAGTCCTCGTGGCTCACAGTTTACTACACCACCAGTTGCAGGTACAGGTTTGCGATGCTCATGACGTGAGAGCGATGCTTGCTTGTTTTGGAGTTCTTCTTCTGCTTCTTCTTCGATCAGGGGATAGGTTCCAGTTCGGTAGCCTGGGCTAGCAGGGTGGATGTCGTTTGAGTTTCTGTTTATGATTCATCCGTAGTCGGATGTTGATCTTGTATGATGTTGATGTATTCATGTGACATTGTATGTCTTGGATGTATCCCCACTATTATGTAATGTTGATGTAATGATATCCACCTTGCAAAAGCGTTTCAATATGCAGGTCTATCCTTGGTGGGACCGTCGAGTTCCTTTTGGATAGGGTCGCATATTGGGCGTGACAAGTTGGTATCAGAGCCTCGACCGACCTTAGGAGCCCCCTTGATTGATCGTGTAGTTTGGCCGTTGTTGAGTCTAGAATAAAACTGTTTTTGGAGTCTAGTTATATCGGAGAGTAGGAATTCTTTTTACTCCTCAGCCCCTTCGTCGCTCTGGTAAGGAATATTGACGTAGGTGTTTTGAATTACTTCTCTTCACTTTCAAATTTTCTTTAGGATCACGCAGTTGGTTTTCCGGTAGTTGTTCCTCAGCTCTTTTCATCCGGTGCATTTCTCGTCAAGTTGACTTGAGCCTCTTCATCTTTGCATTCAATCCTTAGTTGTTTTCTTTTCCCACCCGCCCACCCCTTTTTCTTCTCGGAACCGGAGTCCGTAATCGAGTATCCATCCTACTCGTGTGAAGTCTTTGCTTTCTTTCCTCAATGATTTCAACTGGTGTTTTCTATTCAAGATATTCGTCGATTTCCCCTTCCAGTTGCCTTTGTTTTTCCCGCCCTCCCACCCTTTTTATTCCCGGAGTTCGAGTTTCTTCCGACTATCAATTC
>NW_021215923.1:0-2271 GCF_002162155.2 Triticum dicoccoides | reverse complement strand
CGATTCTGGCCCGTTTCGTGGACTATTACTCACCTTTTGGGGTCCCAAAGCGATTTCCATGGTTGTCAAACCCCAAGGTGCGCTTACGTGTCAGTCATCAACAATCGCAGTTTTGGCCGATTCTGGCCCGTTTCTTGGACTATTACTTAGTTTTGGGCTCACGTAGTGATTTCCACGATCGATGAACAACGGTGTGTTTATGTGTCGGTCATCAACATTTGCAGTTTTGGCCGATTTTGGCCAGTTTCATGGACTATTATTCACTGACTTCGGGTCCCTGAGCGATTTGCATGATTGACAAACCCCGGGGTGCGTTTATGTATCGTTGATCAATGACCCTAGGTTTTACCGATTCAGGGCTCTTTCATGGACTATTACTCACCGTTTTAGAGTCCCAAAGAAATTTCCATGGTTGTCGAACCCCAAGATGTGCTTACGTGTTGGTCGTCAAGATTCGCAGTTCGGGCCGATTCTGGCCCGTTTCTTGGACCATTACTGAGTTTTGGGGTCCCGAAGTGATTTCCACGATTGACGAACACCGGTGTGTGTTTACGTGTCGGTCATCAACACTCACAATTTTGGCTGGTTCTGGTACGTTTTGTGCACTGTAACTCACCGTTTTGGGGTCCTAGATTGATTTCAATGATTGACGATCCCTGGGGTGCATTTACGTGCCCGTCGTCAACACTCATAGTTTTGGCCAATTCTGACCCGTTTCGTGGACTATTACTCGCCGTTTAGGGATCCCAAAGCGATTTCCATAGTTACTGAACCCCAAGGTGCGCTTACATGTCAGTCATCAACAGTCACAGTTTTCGCCGATTCTTGCCCGTTTTGTGGACTATTACTCACTTTTTTGGGGTCCCAGAGCGATTCCATGATTAACGAACCCGGGGGTGCGTTTACGTGTCAGACATCAACACTCGCGGTTTTTGATTATTCTGGACCGTTTCATGGACTATTACTCACCGTTTTGCGGTCACGAAGCGATTTACATAGTTGTTAAACCCCAAGGTGCACTTATGTGTCCGTCATCAACGCTCGTAGTTTTGGCCAATTCTGGCCGTTTCGTGGACTATTACTGACTGTTTTGGGGTCCCAGAGTGATTTCCACGATTAAGAAACCACCTGGTGCGTTTAAGTGTCAGTCATCAACACTCGTGGTTTTGGTCGATTCTGGCCCGTTTCGTGGACTATTACTCACCTTTTGGGGTCCCAAAGCGATTTCCATGGTTGTCAAACCCCAAGGTGCGCTTACGTGTCAGTCATCAACAATCGCAGTTTTGGCCGATTCTGGCCCGTTTCTTGGACTATTACTTAGTTTTGGGCTCACGTAGTGATTTCCACGATCGATGAACAACGGTGTGTTTATGTGTCGGTCATCAACATTTGCAGTTTTGGCCGATTTTGGCCAGTTTCATGGACTATTATTCACTGACTTCGGGTCCCTGAGCGATTTGCATGATTGACAAACCCCGGGGTGCGTTTATGTATCGTTGATCAATGACCCTAGGTTTTACCGATTCAGGGCTCTTTCATGGACTATTACTCACCGTTTTAGAGTCCCAAAGAAATTTCCATGGTTGTCGAACCCCAAGATGTGCTTACGTGTTGGTCGTCAAGATTCGCAGTTCGGGCCGATTCTGGCCCGTTTCTTGGACCATTACTGAGTTTTGGGGTCCCGAAGTGATTTCCACGATTGACGAACACCGGTGTGTGTTTACGTGTCGGTCATCAACACTCACAATTTTGGCTGGTTCTGGTACGTTTTGTGCACTGTAACTCACCGTTTTGGGGTCCTAGATTGATTTCAATGATTGACGATCCCTGGGGTGCATTTACGTGCCCGTCGTCAACACTCATAGTTTTGGCCAATTCTGACCCGTTTCGTGGACTATTACTCGCCGTTTAGGGATCCCAAAGCGATTTCCATAGTTACTGAACCCCAAGGTGCGCTTACATGTCAGTCATCAACAGTCACAGTTTTCGCCGATTCTTGCCCGTTTTGTGGACTATTACTCACTTTTTTGGGGTCCCAGAGCGATTCCATGATTAACGAACCCGGGGGTGCGTTTACGTGTCAGACATCAACACTCGCGGTTTTTGATTATTCTGGACCGTTTCATGGACTATTACTCACCGTTTTGCGGTCACGAAGCGATTTACATAGTTGTTAAACCCCAAGGTGCACTTATGTGTCCGTCATCAACGCTCGTAGTTTTGGCCAATTCTGGCCGTTTCGTGGACTATTACTGACTGTTTTGGGGTCCC
>NW_021215922.1:0-794 GCF_002162155.2 Triticum dicoccoides | reverse complement strand
CAGCAGACATATGTATGAGGTATACCCTCCGCCTCGATCAGACGGCGAAGGCTGATTTTACCAGCGTAAAGTGTGGTCGCTGGATCCACGGGGTGAACCCGCTCTGGGTCAGAGCCGAACTCAGACGGCAGGAACCTCTGTGCAGCAACGATTCAGCGATTGATTTGCATCCATCGTTCGATCAACAAAGAAGACAAAATGATAATCTCACTGACCTTGATGACATTGCCGGCCTCCTTGATGGCCATGACAATCCTCGTCTGCTCGTCGAGCTGAGGGGTCCCCACGGCCGAGATCACGACATCTGCACCCTTGATGGCATTTACGAGGCTCCCGTGGTCAAATAAACCTCCCTGCTCACCAGACAGAAAAAAAATATATCAGAATCCACACAGAAAACTGTGAAAAACTAAAGAGTAGATGAAAGAAAGGCAGATAACACCAAATGATATTAATCTTATACCTTGATGAGAGCGACACCGGAATCAATGAGGCTCTTGCACAAATTACCGGCTGGCTCGGCCTACGAACCAGCTTCTGGTCCCTCGGATTCAAGTTAAGTGAAGTTCTAGATTTATACTAGGTTCCAAGTTTACATGAAAATATATCAATGTCTTGTACAGTTAATTGGTTTCATTAGATTCTTTTATGTTTATACTATGTACATATATTTAAGGTTGGACGTCTTACAACATAATTTATGAACTTGATATAACTTAAAAGAACTTTCACAAAATAAGGTTTGACTCAAAACAAACATAGAACTTTGGTAAATTCGGAATATTGGGGGGGGG
>NW_021215921.1:0-520 GCF_002162155.2 Triticum dicoccoides | reverse complement strand
ACCACGGGATCTAGACCTTTGACTTCGCACAGAAGGGCTTTGATTAGTGGACCTCCCCACCCGGTTGTGTTAGGTCAGCCCATAGGAACACTTTGGAGCAACATCCGGGCCAGACCCACAGCATGATCCCCTCCGTGTAGACCCCACGCGTCCGTTTCCCCCCTCCAAGTGCCGGCGGCAGCGCCGTCCGTGAGGGGGGGGGGGCACACCCCGGACACGCGTGCAGGGCGTTTGCAACCGCCACAACACTTCCAGACTTGTGAGAGGCTGCCTATGCAAGATTTGGCGGCATGCTAGCCCCCGGAGGCCACCGACCACAGCCGTAGACGCGCGAAGGGCAATCCGCGTAGAGGGAATTTTTCGGATACTTCTCCATCACCAAAAATTATGAAAAAATACCATCGTTCCTATAGCACATCTGCCCATGTCGTGCAAAAAAACTCTTGATTTTATCGCACTCCGAATATTTAGTAATATTGACGCCGTATCGTTACCGCAGAACGTCTACTACCGTGTCATC
>NW_021215920.1:0-1920 GCF_002162155.2 Triticum dicoccoides | reverse complement strand
TACGTGGTCCTTCACAAGCTCAGGATCACCACCTGGGCCTTAGCCTACTCATTGATGTCAACGTCTACGAAGAACCCATCAGAAGGGGTTGCAGCGTCTTCTGTAAAAATGTAAATTATAGCAACATGAGTACAAAGGTACTCAGCAAGACTTACATCAGATCCTACATACATGCACATTATCAAGAAGGGTTGGTGGAGTTGTTGCAGCAAGCCAGCTTTGACTCTTGGCTAGGCTATCCTACGAGACTCCAACTTGAAATGGTTTTGCGCACACGAGTCCACTACTCACCACTTCAATACACTACCGAGGATCCACCTCCGTCTTCCTACGGAAGAGCCATCCTCGGCACTCACACTTATCTTGAGGCTTTTAGTAGTTTCCATTTACTTGTCTATGAACTGTATAGGCAACCAAGTAGCCCTTTACCGCGGACGCGGCTATTCGAATAGATCATGATAACCCTGCAGGGGTGTACTTCTTCATACACGCTCTCACCACTTACCGTCGTTTACACGACATGTACTCGGCAACCTTCAAGCGGAAGCCCAACGTGGGTGTCGGCCACGACCTACCTAATCACCTAAGTCTCCAATCCAGGTTTATCGCCTATCCAGGTTCCATCCGCAGGGAGTCCGGCCAAGGTTTCCCATACGGCCCCAAACGATGTGTACAGGGGTCCGTGACAACTAACGGGTGCCCAGTATTCCCGGCCACGTACCTACCGCATCACAGCCCACCCCTACGGTCAGCGCTGTCCACGGCCTCCAGTAGGCTACAAACACCAGAAAATACTTGCAACTCTTGGACGGAGAACTAGGGTGAATAAGAAGCCGAGAGGGTCCATTGGTTTCGGGCCCAATGCATGGTAGTAGCTGATTCTTAAATCACACATACAGATCTTAGTGCTTAAGGTCGGCTTCAATGAAACAACCCACCATGTACTCCTACATGGCCTCTCATCAATACCTTTACCAAATCGTGTTCACCACACCACTCTCATTACCGACATGATCATTTCACTCTAGCCCATCACCCAGATGAACCAGACCTGACACGACTCTAAGCATAGCAGGCATAGCAAGGTAGGAACAACACATACATATGGCTCAATCAACTCCTACACATGCTAGTGGGTTTCATCTAGTTACTGTGGCAATGACAGGTCATGTAGAGGAAGTGGGTTCAACTACCGTAGCACACAGCAGTTTGAAACGCGTTGTCTTAATGCAGTAAAAAAGAGCAGGAGCGAGAACATGGGATTGTATCGGTATGATCAAATGGTTGGTTGCTTGCCTGATGGTTCGATGCACTGATACGGTTCTTCGTTAGGGTAATCACGGTACTCCTCGGAGGCAGAACCTGCCGCAAAGAACACCGATACACAACCATCACCAAACAATGTGCGACAATATGATGCATGCATGAAACATGGCAATATGAGTGTGTTGGGCTAATGCAACTAAGACCAGAAGGGTTTGAACCAATTTGAACCAAAGATTCAAATTTCAAACTCATACATGGCCCTTTAAAGTGTTTTACCTTGTTCTGCATTAAACATCAAGTTAACTTGTTTAATCATGCATGAAAATAGTACAGATGGATAGATTGGATTTTTCTGATCATTTTTCATATATAACTTGTCTGATTTGGAGTTACAGATTAAAAGTTACGAATTTTTGAAGTTTAAACTATATTCTGGAATTTCCTATATTAGATTAAATCCAGAAAATCAATTACTGCGTCAGCCTGACGTTAGTGTGACATCAGCAGGTCAACGGGACACGGTCCGGGTCAAACCTGACAGTGGGTCCCGCGTGTCAGTGTGATTAGTTAAACTAAAATTAATTTAAACTAATCCTAAATAGTTAACAGGGCTGGGCCCCACCTGTCATTGACTCAGGAGAGTCAACCAGGGCC
>NW_021215919.1:0-1315 GCF_002162155.2 Triticum dicoccoides | reverse complement strand
CAACAGGAGTATAAACATTCTATTAGATTGCATGTGATTGCACGTCCACTAATATATTGGTGTGCTAAATTCTTTGCAAGATTGTGTATGCATTTGCCATGATTTACCTGCCATCTTATTGTTAAGCAGTTATTTGGTAAGAATTTATTGAGTTACCAAAGAATATATATTTTTTGGAGAGAAATCAGAGATGGAAGAAAAAAGTGAACATGAGAAGGGAAGGAGGGGCAGAGAGGTTGGATGAAGCAGACAGTGAAACAGTAACCTTACGTTCTTTTCAAGTAGTACTAGACAATTGCCGCTATGTTGCAATGAGAGTATAAACATTCTACATAAATAGCCCATGACTGCGCGTCTATTATTATATTGATACGTGCAATCACCATGATTTACCTGTCATTTTATTGTTAAACACTTATTTGGTAAGAATTTAATGACTTCCAAACAAATTATGTTTTCATTTTGGGTATGGTTATAAAACATGCGACAAGTCATTATGTTTTGGGTAGAATGAATGGGGGGAAAATGAGACTTTGAAGGATCAAAGAGGAAAAAAGAGTGGAACGTATATAAGAAGTTGTACGAAAGAGTGGTGGAATGGGAACCTTACATTGTTTTTAAGTAGAAGAGATAGAGAATTAGCATGTGATTGCACGTCTATTGTTACATTGGTTTTATGAAATCTTAGCAAGACTTTGTATGTGCCATGATTTACCTGCCATCTTATTGTTAAGAATTATTTGGTAAGAATTTGTTGAATTACGAAAAAGATATTATTTCAGAGAAAGGCCAGAGATGGGGGGAAATGCCATCTTCTTGTTAAGTAGTTATGACTTAATAAAGATTATTATTATTTTAGAGAAAAATCAGAGATGGAAGAGAAAAAGATAAACAGGAGATGGGAAAAGGCCGGGACATAGGAAGGTTGTACAAAGGAGAGGATGAAATGGGATCCTTTAGTTTTTCTAAGTAGTATAGAGAAGAGATAGGTATAGATATATTTGTGACAATGCACTCATTCGGTCCATTCCTTGGTTGTATGCCACACTCGCAGGCCGGGTTGGGGTCGTTGAAAGGCCCCCCATCTTGAGTTACAGCTTGCCTGAAGCCGGTGCTCAGGGAATCATGAAACACGATGCACCCAACAGGATTGGTGATATTCCACAGCACAGAAATTCTCCGGACATCGGTGTTGCCTAATATTTCTAGGAACTTCTTGCTTGTACAAATACTTGAGCATGAAGGTAATTACAACATGCATATTTACCTGGAATACTAGTATTGTAGTATTTCTGAGACATTCAATAAAAAAAGA
>NW_021215918.1:0-957 GCF_002162155.2 Triticum dicoccoides | reverse complement strand
CAGCTAAGCCCCCGAGTGAGAGGTTTGCTCTCCACTCGGTAGGATTTTGATAACTTAGGCGAGTGCTTGGACTGCAGCTAAGCCCCCGAGTGAGAGAGTTGCTCTTCACTCGGTAGGATTTTTATAACTTAGGCGAGTGCTTGGACTACAGCTAAGCCTCCGAGTGAAAGTCTGGCTTACCACTCGGTAGGATTTTGATAACTTAGGCGAGTCCTTGGACTGCAGCTAAGCCTCCGAGTGAGAGGTTTGCTCTCCACTCGGTAGGATTTTGACAAACTTAGGCGAGTCCTTGGACTGCAGCTAAGCCTCCGAGTGGAAGTCTGGCTTACCACTCGGTAGGATTTTGATAACTTAGGCGAAACGGATTCGCAGCTAAGCCTCCGAGTGGGAGTCTGGCTCACCACTCGGTAGGATTTTTACAAACTTAGGCGAAACGGATTCGCAGCTAAGTCACCCACTGAGGGGGAATTTTATTGGACAAAAATAAAAAGTGAAAGAAATTATGGAGGAACTATGACACTATTATTTTGAGGTCCATGAACTACAGAAGTACTTTATTGCAACTCATCCGAGTGTTAAAACTTAAGTATAAAATGGGCGGAGTAGTTCCGCGTTCCAAGCTCGGGGCTCGTCGATATTATGCTCGACGTTGTAAAGACGGTACGCCCCGTTGTGGAGAACCTTGGTGACGATGAAGGGACCTTCCCAAGAAGGAGCAAGCTTGTGTGGTTTGTGCTGATCCACTCGGAGAACTAAATCTCCTTCCTGGAAGGCTCGACCTCTCACATTTCTGGCGTGGAAACGACGCAAATCTTGTTGGTAGATGGTCGACCGGATCAGAGCCATCTCCCTTTCTTCCTCTAAAAGGTCGACTGCGTCCTGCCGCGCTTGTTCAGCCTCTGCTTCGTTGTAGATTTCAACTCGAGGAGCATTGTGGAGAAGATCACTCGGCAAGAC
>NW_021215917.1:0-1080 GCF_002162155.2 Triticum dicoccoides | reverse complement strand
CCTTGCATAATCTTTTTAGGGTTTTGCTTTGTTGAATTTGCGGTTGCATCGTCGTGTCTAGTTGCTGGTCTTAGAGTCTAGTCTTTTAGAGTTTCGAGTTCTGGTCATAAGTTGTCACGCCGCCGCCGCACCATCATCATCGCCCCTGCCATCTACCACCACCGCACCGAATCCGTATCCATATACCACCACCAATCCGTGTCCATATACCACCACCGATCCATATCCATATACTACCACCGCTACCACCACCGCTGCCATATACCACCACCATATATCCACCACCAATCCGAGTTCTTTGCTTATTAGGTTTGTTTTCGGGATCCATCTAGATTCCGATTCGTGTTTCCTTGCCGGAGTAGGTTTCGGAAAAAAAAAAGAGTCGGGTAGCCACGCTCCGTTTAGGCCCAAAATTTTTCGAAAGCGCATTTTTCAAAAAAAATTCTGGCTATCCTATTTTTAGGTGTTTCTGAGTGTTTTGAGACAGGTGCCATTATAGGAAGTTTTTCTTGACCCGTTTCCAGTTTTTGGGTCCGGGCAGCCGAAAAAAAAAAATTGGTCGAAAAAATTTCGTGCCCATCCTGTCAGTTTGAGCTAGGAAGAGTTTTGAGACACTCGCCATTATAGTGATTTTTCGCAAAAAAAAAAACAAAAAGCAGCGAAAAAAAAAGAGCGAAAAAAAAAATTCAGAGTGTGCTTTTCCCTTGTTTACGTGCCGCGCCGTGATTTTGTTAGTGTTCTAGGCTCGCGTCTCTAGCACAGTCTAGCCTAGGACCAGCACAGTACCGTCGTTGAGCGTTTATTCAACTTTGCATCTCTGAATTGATTATTGCTGACCCTTTTTGCTACCATATTATAAGCCTTCCCAGCTCCACATACATCTACGTCGTGCGTTTGACTCTCCCTGGTAATCGCTCTATCCAAGCTTTGAGAGTTTTTGACTACAACGGTTGCCGATCACCGCCTGCTGCTGGGTAAGAACTGGTAAGAATTTGAGATTTGCTTGACGGATTTGTGACACCCACCACCACCACTTGTTCGTAGTCTGTAGGATCATATTCTTGTGTGTTTCTATTGCTG
>NW_021215916.1:0-849 GCF_002162155.2 Triticum dicoccoides | reverse complement strand
CTAAACCAACTCCGAGAGGTTATTGACCACGCCGGAGCACGATCAACCTGACCACGAGGGTCTGTTTCCTACGAGCAAACGAAGAACAAGCAAGAAACTAAGATTGCAATCTGGATATTGCGAATATAAGATGAAAGCTTTATTGATCAAGGTGGGGTTCTGTGACGCCTTTGTCTGGTCGTTGAACACAAACGAAGTACGCGAAGTTGCAGCTATGGCGAACTTTTAATCTAAACAAAACCCAAAGTCTAAACGGTGCCCTAAGGGCTGTATATATGGAGGAAGAGAGGGGGAATTTCGTGGCCCTTGGTGGAGGGGTCCGAAATCAACCCTATCTCTTGTTTCCCCACACATACGGACTCTAAAAATAGCCTATACCTATGTATTTCGAAATGACATGGGCCTGGCCCAATAAAAAGGTGACGCAGCACCTATAATAGCCTCGGGGCGAAATTTATGAAGTGGCATCTTGTATATTTCGTCCAAGGCTTCATGCACCCATTATGGTGGCTTCAAAGTCCTGAAATCATCACTTGTAACTCCGTTCTTGTTCCCCTTGCGCATGGCATCATCTCCATGCTTGTTCTTGCTCCAATGTTCATCCTTCTCCAAGCTAGGCCCTTCATTTGTAAGCAAAACAAATGTATCCAATTTAGGCAGCATCATATTCTCATGAACATTAGAATCATTACCAAGAAACGAAAGTACCTGATAATTTAATTGGCGTGCGCGAGCTCTAGTAATTGGTCCCGTATATGTAGCAGTAGGGGCTGTGGGTGTAACAATGGTATTGATGTCCTCATCATCCTCCCCTTCTTGAAATGAAGTCGTCCTCGACGGAAACTCATC
>NW_021215915.1:0-894 GCF_002162155.2 Triticum dicoccoides | reverse complement strand
GTTGTAACGCCCCAGATGTAACTTTCCATATTTGTATCCAACTCTTGCCGTCTCCGGCGCTAAGTTATATTTATTTCTCGGGTTCGGGTCTTTGTCTCCGTGTGTTGTTTTCATTTTCATGCATCTCATACCATGTCATCTCGTGCATTGCATTTGCATACATGTTCATCTCATGCATTCGAGCATTTTCCCCGTTGTCCGTTTTGCATTCCGGCGCTTCGTTCTCCTCCGGTGGTCATTTCTAGTCTTCTTTCGTGTGTGGGGATTAAACATTTCCGGATTGGACCAAGACTTGCCAAGCGGCCTTGGTTTACTACCGGTAGACCGCCTGTCAAGTTTCGGGTCATTTGGACTTCGTTTGATACTCCAACGGTTAACCGAGGGACCGGAAAGGCCTCGTGTGTGTTGCAGCCCAACACCCTCCAAAATTGGCCCAAAACCCACCAAACTCTGCTCCATGTCCTAGAGCGTTCGATCACGATCGTGTGGGCGAAAACCGCACCTCATTTGGACTCTCCTAGCTCCCTCTATGCCTATATATAGACCCCTCCTCCAAATCCCGGATCCCCTCGTCTCAAACCCTAGTTTAAAAAAAAAACAGATCTCCACCGACGGACGTGTCCGCCCCCGGCCGGACAACGTCCGCCGCCGCCCGCCTCAGTGAGCCGGGTCGCGCCACGTGGCGCCGGACCACTTCGCCGACCGCGCCGCCAGCCCGCGGGCCCACGCGGGGCCCTCCCCGGCCCGCGAGACGTCGCCGCCCCCTTGACCGGGTCGGTGCCCTCCTTCCCCGAGCCCGGCCGTGCGCCGCCGCCGCTGTGGGTGCTCGCCGCTGCCGGCCCCGCCCACCGGAGCGCCCTGCCGCCCCGTCCAGCGACTCCGGTGGCCGAAGCC
>NW_021215914.1:0-756 GCF_002162155.2 Triticum dicoccoides | reverse complement strand
CAAATGATGTTAGAACATGTTGGAAATTGATGACGTCGCTTTGAATGCTGCATACTGAACACAAAAGAAGTCCGGAGTTCAAATAAGTTTAAAGACCATTGAAGTGCCCGTGTAAGAGATGAGTTCTCGTCCGAAACCCTGATACTCCGAAAGAGTTTGTCCAATTTGTACGTGACGTGCGTCCAGTTTTTGCCGTGACCCTCTCTACTCTTTCGCAAATGCTATGCGGGTGAAATGATGATACCATGCCAAGTTTCAACATTTTCAGAATTCATTTTGTAGTGATTTTCAATTTCACGGTCATTTAGCCCTCTAAACAATTAGGTAAATGACCAAAAAACAACAAATGATGTTAGAATATGTTGGAAATTGATGACGTCGCTTTTAATGCTGCATACTGAACACAAAAGAAGTACGAAGTTCAAATAAGTTTAAAAAACATTGAAGTGCCCGTGTAACAGATGAGTTCTCGTCTGAAACCCTGATACTCCGAAAGGGTTTGTCTAGTTTGTACACGAAGTGCGTCCAGCTTTTGCCGTGACCCTCTCTACTCTTCCGCACATGGTATGCGGGTGAAATGATGATACCATGCCAAGTTTCAACATTTTCAGAATTCATTTTGTAGTGATTTTCAATTTCAAGGTCATTTAGCTCTCTAAACAATTAGGTAAATGACCGAAAAACAACAAATGATGTCAGAACATGTTGGAAATTGATGACGTCGCTTTGAATGCTGCATACTGAACACAAAAGAAG
>NW_021215913.1:0-1041 GCF_002162155.2 Triticum dicoccoides | reverse complement strand
CCCGGAGGAACCCAAATCTCGGGACGAGATTCTTTTGAGTGGGGGTGAGTTGTCACACCCTAGCTAGTCATGCATTAGAGTGTTGCATCATGTTTACTCTTTCATCAGAAACTTGAAATGGGGATCTGTGAAACCCTCAGAATCATTATGAAAATGACCCAAATAAAAATTTCTCCAAAAGGGTCCAAGAAAATGCTCATGTTGCTCTCTGAAAATATTGGACAGAGATAAAAATCAAACCAATATTTTTAGTGGATCATGGACATTTATTTTGGGCATTTGGAATTAATGCATAAATATTTGCATTGGAAATATATTAATTATATATATTAATATATGCCCAAATATTATGCCAATTATAAAAGAGCTCTGGAATAATATATATAGCTCCTGCAAAAATTGGCATAAGTTAAATAAATGATTTAATATTTTTTTTAAATCAAAACAAATGTCAGAAATTAAAAAACAGAAATATATATAACAGGAGGAGCTTACCTGGGCTCCTCCACTGTGCGGCCCAGCCAGCTGGCTGGCCCAGCCGGCAGCCGGCCCAGCCCACCTCCCTCCTCTGTCGTCTTCGCCCCGACAGAGGGAGGGGAGTGTGGCCGGCGCGCGCGCACGGCCACCGCGCCACGCCACCTGCTCGCCTGCTTGCCTGGCCTCCCCTCCTCGCTCGACTCCCTGGACGACGCCACACCCTCCCCCGTGCTCTCTCTCACTCTCCCCCGGCTCTCCTCTCCTCTCCCTCGCTCTCTCTCTCGCCCGGCCGAACACCACACTCGCCGCCGTTCGCCATAGCCACCGTCTCCGACCACCCCTCGCTCCCCCGACTAGCTCAGGAGCTCCGCCACGACTCCCTCTTCCTCCCCACCGCTCCACAGCTCCCCGGAAGCCCTGCATCGCCGCCACGTCGCCGTTCCCCTCTTCGGGCTCCGACCACCGTCGCCGTCGAATTCGCCGTCTCCAGTGCGTCCCCGAGCCCGCTTCGACGCCCACTACAACCGCGGTGAGCTACGCCACCGTTTCCCCCTCTCCTTCCCC
>NW_021215912.1:9155-12480 GCF_002162155.2 Triticum dicoccoides | reverse complement strand
ATTCGCTTTTTGGTACAAAGTTCAGCAAGAACCTTCCAAATATCGTTATTTGGAAGGCCTTTGCTGAAATTCATACAAAAACGCAAATTATCCTATCCGGGACACCATTCCAAAATAACTTTGGAGGACTTCGTCATGCCCTCGTAACTTCCGGCTAATGATGAAGCCATGGATTTCTTTAATACTTTGACACTAGGAAACCTCTCTCGACCCCTCGGTGATCCTCGACCCCTCGAACCCACGACGACCCTGGAACCCTCGACCCCTCGGCGATCCTCTTCTTCCTCTCATGTTCGAGAGGATCGCCGAGGGGTCGGGAGGTTGCCTAGTGTCAAAGGATTCAACAAAACCATGTCTTCATCATTAGGCGAATGTAACAGGTGCATGATGGTACGAAGCTCTCCAAAGTTATTTTGGAACAGAGACCTAGATAGGATAATTCGCTTTTGGTACAAAGTTCAGCAAGAACCTTCCAAATATCGTTATTTGGAAGCCTTTGCTGAAATTCATACAAAAAGGCAAATTATCCTATCCGGGACACCATTCCAAAATAACTTTGGAGGACTTCGTCATGCCCTGGTTACTTCCGGCTAATGATGAAGCCATGGATTTCTTCAATACTTTGACACTAGGAAACCTCTCTCGACCCCTCGGCCATCCTCGACCCCTCGAACCCTCGACGACCCTGGAACCCTCGACCCCTCGGCGATCCTCTTCTTCCTCTCATGTTCGAGAGGATCGCCGAGGGGTTGGGAGGTTTCCTAGAGTCAAAGGATTCAACAAAACCATGTCTTCATCATTAGGCAAAAGTAACAAGTGCATGATGGTACGAAGCTCTCCAAAGTTATTTTGGAACGGAGTCCTAGATAGGATCGCTTTTTGGTACAAGGATCAGCAAGAACCTTCCAAATATCGTTATTTGGAAGGCCTTTGCTGAAATTCATACAAAAAGGCAAATTATCCTATCCGGGACACCATTCCAAATTAACTTTGGAGGACTTCGTCATGCCCTCGTAACTTCCGGCTAATGATGAAGCCATGGATTTCTTCAATACTTTGACACTAGGAAACCTCTCTCGACCCCTCGGTGATCCTTGACCCCTCGAACCCTCGACGACCCTGGAACCCTCGACCCCTCGGCGATCATCTTCTTCCTCTCATGTTCGAGAGAATCGCCGAGGGGTCGGGAGGTTGCCTAGTGTCAAAGGATTCAACAAAACCATGTCTTCATCATTAGGCGAATGTAACAGGTGCATGATGGTACGAAGCTCTCCAAAGTTATTTTGGAACGGAGTCCTAGATAGGATGATTCGCTTTTTGGTACAAAGTTCAGCAAGAACCTTCCAAATATCGTTATTTGGAAGGCCTTTGCTGAAATTCATACAAAAACGCAAATTATCCTATCCGGGACACCATTCCAAAATAACTTTGGAGGACTTCGTCATGCCCTCGTAACTTCCGGCTAATGATGAAGCCATGGATTTCTTTAATACTTTGACACTAGGAAACCTCTCTCGACCCCTCGGTGATCCTCGACCCCTCGAACCCACGACGACCCTGGAACCCTCGACCCCTCGGCGATCCTCTTCTTCCTCTCATGTTCGAGAGGATCGCCGAGGGGTCGGGAGGTTGCCTAGTGTCAAAGGATTCAACAAAACCATGTCTTCATCATTAGGCGAATGTAACAGGTGCATGATGGTACGAAGCTCTCCAAAGTTATTTTGGAACAGAGACCTAGATAGGATAATTCGCTTTTGGTACAAAGTTCAGCAAGAACCTTCCAAATATCGTTATTTGGAAGCCTTTGCTGAAATTCATACAAAAAGGCAAATTATCCTATCCGGGACACCATTCCAAAATAACTTTGGAGGACTTCGTCATGCCCTGGTTACTTCCGGCTAATGATGAAGCCATGGATTTCTTCAATACTTTGACACTAGGAAACCTCTCTCGACCCCTCGGCCATCCTCGACCCCTCGAACCCTCGACGACCCTGGAACCCTCGACCCCTCGGCGATCCTCTTCTTCCTCTCATGTTCGAGAGGATCGCCGAGGGGTTGGGAGGTTTCCTAGAGTCAAAGGATTCAACAAAACCATGTCTTCATCATTAGGCAAAAGTAACAAGTGCATGATGGTACGAAGCTCTCCAAAGTTATTTTGGAACGGAGTCCTAGATAGGATCGCTTTTTGGTACAAGGATCAGCAAGAACCTTCCAAATATCGTTATTTGGAAGGCCTTTGCTGAAATTCATACAAAAAGGCAAATTATCCTATCCGGGACACCATTCCAAATTAACTTTGGAGGACTTCGTCATGCCCTCGTAACTTCCGGCTAATGATGAAGCCATGGATTTCTTCAATACTTTGACACTAGGAAACCTCTCTCGACCCCTCGGTGATCCTTGACCCCTCGAACCCTCGACGACCCTGGAACCCTCGACCCCTCGGCGATCATCTTCTTCCTCTCATGTTCGAGAGAATCGCCGAGGGGTCGGGAGGTTGCCTAGTGTCAAAGGATTCAACAAAACCATGTCTTCATCATTAGGCGAATGTAACAGGTGCATGATGGTACGAAGCTCTCCAAAGTTATTTTGGAACGGAGTCCTAGATAGGATGATTCGCTTTTTGGTACAAAGTTCAGCAAGAACCTTCCAAATATCGTTATTTGGAAGGCCTTTGCTGAAATTCATACAAAAACGCAAATTATCCTATCCGGGACACCATTCCAAAATAACTTTGGAGGACTTCGTCATGCCCTCGTAACTTCCGGCTAATGATGAAGCCATGGATTTCTTTAATACTTTGACACTAGGAAACCTCTCTCGACCCCTCGGTGATCCTCGACCCCTCGAACCCACGACGACCCTGGAACCCTCGACCCCTCGGCGATC
The DNA here is from genome assembly GCF_002162155.2 of Triticum dicoccoides. NCBI lineage: Eukaryota > Viridiplantae > Streptophyta > Magnoliopsida > Poales > Poaceae > Triticum > Triticum dicoccoides. The sequence goes on along the minus strand of NW_021215912.1, from coordinate 9,589 downwards.
CTCTTCTTCCTCTCATGTTCGAGAGGATCGCCGAGGGGTCGGGAGGTTGCCTAGTGTCAAAGGATTCAACAAAACCATGTCTTCATCATTAGGCGAATGTAACAGGTGCATGATGGTACGAAGCTCTCCAAAGTTATTTTGGAACAGAGACCTAGATAGGATAATTCGCTTTTGGTACAAAGTTCAGCAAGAACCTTCCAAATATCGTTATTTGGAAGCCTTTGCTGAAATTCATACAAAAAGGCAAATTATCCTATCCGGGACACCATTCCAAAATAACTTTGGAGGACTTCGTCATGCCCTGGTTACTTCCGGCTAATGATGAAGCCATGGATTTCTTCAATACTTTGACACTAGGAAACCTCTCTCGACCCCTCGGCCATCCTCGACCCCTCGAACCCTCGACGACCCTGGAACCCTCGACCCCTCGGCGA
>NW_021215912.1:0-4572 GCF_002162155.2 Triticum dicoccoides | reverse complement strand
ACGACCCTGGAACCCTCGACCCCTCGGTGATCCTCTTCTTCCTCTCATGTTCGAGAGGATCGCCGAGGGGTCGGGAGGTTGCCTAGTGTCAAAGGATTCAACAAAACTATGTCTTCATCATTAGGCGAATGTAACAAGTGCATGATGGTACGAAGCTCTCCAAAGTTATTTTGGAACGGAGTCCTAGATAGGATAATTCGCTTTTGGTACAAAGTTCAGCAAGAACCTTCCAAATATCGTTATTTGGAACGCCTTTGCTGAAATTCATACAAAAAGGCAAATTATCCTATCCGGGACACCATGCCAAAATAACTTTGGAGGACTTCGTCATGCCCTGGTTACTTCCGGCTAATGATGAAGCCATGGATTTCTTCAATACTTTGACACTAGGAAACCTCTCTCGACCACTCGGCGATCCTCGACCCCTCGAACCCTCGACGACCCTGGAACCCTCGACCCCTCGGTGATCCTCTTCTTCCTGTCATGTTCGAGAGGATCGCCGAGGGGTCGGGAGGTTTCCTAGTGTCAAAGGATTCAACAAAACCATGTCTTCATCATTAGGCGAAAGTAACAGGTGCATGATGGTACGAAGCTCTCCAAAGTTATTTTGGAACGGCGTCCTAGATAGGATAATTCGCTTTTTGGTACAAGGATCAGCAAGAACCTTCCAAATATCGTTATTTGGAAGGCGTTTGCTGAAATTCATACAAAAAGGCAGATTATCCTATCCGGGACACCATTCCAAAATAACTTTGGAGGACTTCGTCATGCCCTCGTAACTGCCGGCTAATGATGAAGCCATGGATTTATTCAATACTTTGACACTAGGAAACCTCTCTCGACCCCTCGGTGATCCTCGACCCTTCGAACCCTCGACGACCCTGGAACCCTCGACCCCTCGGTGATCCTCTTCTTCCTCTCATGTTCGAGAGGATCGCCGAGGGGTCGGGAGGTTGCCTAGTGTCAAAGGATTCAACAAAACCACGTCTTCATCATTAGGCGAATGTAACAGGTGCATGATGGTACGAAGCTCTCCAAAGTTATTTTGGAACGGAGTCCTGGATAGGATAATTCGCTTTTGGTACAAAGTTTAGCAAAAACCTTCCAAATATCGTAATTTGGAAGGCCTTTGCTGAAATTCATACAAAAAGGCAAATTATCCTATCGGGACACCATTCCAAAATAACTTTGGAGGACTTCGTCATGCCCTGGTTACTTCTGGCTAATGATGAAGCCATGGATTTCTTCAATACTTTGACACTAGGAAACCTCTCTCGACCCCTCGGCGATCCTCGACCCCTTGAAACCTCGACGACCCTGGAACCCTCGACCCCTCGGTGATCCTCTTCTTCCTCTCATGTTCGAGAGGATCGCCGAGGGGTCGGGAGGTTTCCTAGTGTCAAAGGATTAAACAAAACCATGTCTTCATCATTAGGCGAAAGTAACAGGTGCATGATGGTACGAAGCTCTCCAAAGTTATTTTGGAACGGAGTCCTAGATAGGATAATTTGCTTTTTCGTACAAGGATCAGCAAGAACCTTCCAAATATCGTTATTTGGAAGGCCTTTGCTGAAATTCATACAAAAAGGCAAATTATCCTATCCGGGACACCATTCCAAAATAACTTTGGAGGACTTCGTCATGCCCTGGTTACTTCCGGCTAATGATGAAGCCATGGATTTCTTCAATAATTTGACACTAGGAAACCTCTCTCGACCACTCGGCGATCCTCGACCCCTCGAACCCTCGACGACCCTAGAACCCTCGACCCCTCGGCGATCCTCTTCTTCCTGTCATGTTCGAGAGGATCGCCGAGGGGTCGGGAGGTTTCCTAGTGTCAAAGGATTCAACAAAACCATGTCTTCATCATTAGGCGAAAGTAACAGGTGCATGATGGTACGAAGCTCTCCAAAGTTATTTTGGAACGGAGTCCTAGATAGGATAATTCACTTTTTGGTACAAGGATTAGCAAGAACCTTCCAAATATCGTTATTTGGAAGGCCTTTGCTGAAATTCATACAAAAAGGCAAATTATCCTATCCGGGACACCATTCCAAAATAACTTTGGAGGACTTCGTCATGCCCTCGTAACTTCCGGCTAATGATGAAGCCATGGATTTATTCAATACTTTGACACTAGGAAACCTCTCTCGACCCCTCGGTGATCCTCGACCCCTCGAACCCTCGACGACCCTGGAACCCTCAACCCCTCGGCGATCCTCTTCTTCCTCTCATGTTCGAGAGGATCGCCGAGGGGTCGGGAGGTTGCCTAGTGTCAAAGGATTCAACAAAACCACGTCTTCATCATTAGGCGAATGTAACAGGTGCATGATGGTACGAAGCTCTCCTAAGTTATTTTGGAACGGAGTCCTGGATAGGATAATTCGCTTTTGGTACAAAGTTCAGCAAAAACCTTCCAAATATCGTTATTTGGAAGGCCTTTGCTGATATTCATACAAAAAGGCAAATTATACTATCCGGGACACCATTCCAAAATAACTTTGGAGGACTTCGTCATGCCCTGGTTACTTCCGGCTAATGATGAAGCCATGGATTTCTTCAATACTTTGACACTAGGAAACCTCTCTCGACCCCTCGGCGATCCTCGACCCCTCGAAACCTTGACGACCCTGGAACCCTCGACCCCTCGGTGATCCTCTTCTTCCTCTCATGTTCGAGAGGATCGCCGAGGGGTCGGGAGGTTGCCTAGTGTCAAAGGATTCAACAAAACTATGTCTTCATCATTAGGCGAATGTAACAAGTGCATGATGGTACGAAGCTCTCCAAAGTTATTTTGGAACGGAGTCCTAGATAGGATAATTCGCTTTTGGTACAAAGTTCAGCAAGAACCTTCCAAATATCGTTATTTGGAACGCCTTTGCTGAAATTCATACAAAAAGGCAAATTATCCTATCCGGGACACCATGCCAAAATAACTTTGGAGGACTTCGTCATGCCCTGGTTACTTCCGGCTAATGATGAAGCCATGGATTTCTTCAATACTTTGACACTAGGAAACCTCTCTCGACCACTCGGCGATCCTCGACCCCTCGAACCCTCGACGACCCTGGAACCCTCGACCCCTCGGTGATCCTCTTCTTCCTGTCATGTTCGAGAGGATCGCCGAGGGGTCGGGAGGTTTCCTAGTGTCAAAGGATTCAACAAAACCATGTCTTCATCATTAGGCGAAAGTAACAGGTGCATGATGGTACGAAGCTCTCCAAAGTTATTTTGGAACGGCGTCCTAGATAGGATAATTCGCTTTTTGGTACAAGGATCAGCAAGAACCTTCCAAATATCGTTATTTGGAAGGCGTTTGCTGAAATTCATACAAAAAGGCAGATTATCCTATCCGGGACACCATTCCAAAATAACTTTGGAGGACTTCGTCATGCCCTCGTAACTGCCGGCTAATGATGAAGCCATGGATTTATTCAATACTTTGACACTAGGAAACCTCTCTCGACCCCTCGGTGATCCTCGACCCTTCGAACCCTCGACGACCCTGGAACCCTCGACCCCTCGGTGATCCTCTTCTTCCTCTCATGTTCGAGAGGATCGCCGAGGGGTCGGGAGGTTGCCTAGTGTCAAAGGATTCAACAAAACCACGTCTTCATCATTAGGCGAATGTAACAGGTGCATGATGGTACGAAGCTCTCCAAAGTTATTTTGGAACGGAGTCCTGGATAGGATAATTCGCTTTTGGTACAAAGTTTAGCAAAAACCTTCCAAATATCGTAATTTGGAAGGCCTTTGCTGAAATTCATACAAAAAGGCAAATTATCCTATCGGGACACCATTCCAAAATAACTTTGGAGGACTTCGTCATGCCCTGGTTACTTCTGGCTAATGATGAAGCCATGGATTTCTTCAATACTTTGACACTAGGAAACCTCTCTCGACCCCTCGGCGATCCTCGACCCCTTGAAACCTCGACGACCCTGGAACCCTCGACCCCTCGGTGATCCTCTTCTTCCTCTCATGTTCGAGAGGATCGCCGAGGGGTCGGGAGGTTTCCTAGTGTCAAAGGATTAAACAAAACCATGTCTTCATCATTAGGCGAAAGTAACAGGTGCATGATGGTACGAAGCTCTCCAAAGTTATTTTGGAACGGAGTCCTAGATAGGATAATTTGCTTTTTCGTACAAGGATCAGCAAGAACCTTCCAAATATCGTTATTTGGAAGGCCTTTGCTGAAATTCATACAAAAAGGCAAATTATCCTATCCGGGACACCATTCCAAAATAACTTTGGAGGACTTCGTCATGCCCTGGTTACTTCCGGCTAATGATGAAGCCATGGATTTCTTCAATAATTTGACACTAGGAAACCTCTCTCGACCACTCGGCGATCCTCGACCCCTCGAACCCTCGACGACCCTAGAACCCTCGACCCCTCGGCGATCCTCTTCTTCCTGTCATGTTCGAGAGGATCGCCGAGGGGTCGGGAGGTTTCCTAGTGTCAAAGGATTCAACAAAACCATGTCTTCATCATTAGGCGAAAGTAACAGGTGCATGATGGTACGAAGCTCTCCAAAGTTATTTTGGAACGGAGTCCTAGATAGGATAATTC
>NW_021215911.1:0-6678 GCF_002162155.2 Triticum dicoccoides | reverse complement strand
TTTAAAACACCCGGATTCACTTACGATGTGGCTGAGGGCCTATCTTTGCGGGGTGACTGCGTGTCAATATCACCCCCTAACTGGGATACCTTCCCCCGCTTACGAGCTTCTCTTTCCGAGTCTTCGGAAGCGGGCCTTTTCTTCCCATGGGGAGAAGGGATGTCAGTTTGCCCTTCCCTTCCACCTTTGGAAGCGGGAGTTCTAATCTCCCCGGACGAATTGCCTGGTGAGCCTCCAAAGTGGAAGCTGCCTCGGGCCTCTTCGTCCTCTTCTTTATCTTCCCCCGACGGCACTTCATATGGCGCCAGAGCCAGCATCCTTGTAAACAACGGATCGGCATTATCCTCGGGAAGTGGAGCCGAACACCTGATTATGTCCGCCTTCTTTAGCCAGCCCTGGCCGGATAGAGTTTTATTAGTACATTGTCATGAATAATTTGACTAAATCGTGTTCGGGGCTCGAGTACTTATCGGAGTATCCGGATTGTTGCAGTCAAGACCGATGTCTTCTGTAGTATCCGGCCACTGTTTTCATGCACCGAAGAACAATTTCCACATCTCTTTGAGCATCATGCCAGAGAGGTAATGAAGAGTCCATGGACCTTCCGGATTAAATTCCCACATGCGAAGATGGCGTCGCTGACAAGGTAGGATCAGGTGGACTAACATTACTTGTATTACATCGATGAGACCGGTGTCCTTCTGAATAAGGCTCCGGATGCGGCTTTGCAGTATCCGCACTTGGTCTGTAGATCCCCAGTCCAGCCCCTTGTTAATCCACGATGCGAGTTGTGGCGGAGGACCGGACCGAAACGCAGGAGCAGCTACCCGCTTTGTACCGCGGGGTTCGGTGATGTAAAACCACTCCAGTTGCCATAAATCAGAAGATTCTGCGAAGGAGCCCTTTGGCCAAGTGGAGTTGATAAGATTGCTTATTGAAGCTCCTCCGCACTCCACTTGTTTCCCGCCGATTACCTTCGGTTTCACGCAAAAGGTCTTGAGCCATAAGCCGAAGTGTAGGGAGATATGGAGGAAGGCCTCACACGTGGTAACGAACGTCGAGATGTGGAGGAAGGAGTCTGGAGCTAGATCATGGAAATCTAGCCCGTAATAAAACATAAGTCCTCGAACAAAGGGATGAAGAGCAAACCCAAGCCCTCGGAGGAAGTGAGAGCTGAACACGACCCTCACATTGGATCTGGGAGTAGAAATAACCTGCCCTTGAGCAGGAAGCCTGTGGTAGATTTCCGTAGTCAAGTATCTTGCCTCCCTAAGCTTCGAGATGTCTTCCTCTGTGACAGAAGAGGCCATCCACCGGGCTTGAAGGCTGGGTCTGGACATGGCTGGAGGCTTGAAGCAACTAGATTGACCCTTGAGTGTTGGAACTTGAGGAGGAAGGCAGAGGGAAGAACTAGCACAAAATAAAGAGGACATGCGCTAACCCCTTTATAAAGGCGATGGATATCGAGAGTCCCCTCTGTCCTTAAAACATGCCTATTCCCGAGGAATTATGCCAACAGAACGGTTGGGTTACCCATGCCCGTGTTGATGAAAATCCCGTAATAAGAGGACACGATCTCTGCTTCGACAAGACGTGCAAATAAAAACCGCACCTTGAAATACAGAGCGGCAGACTAAAAAACGGTTCGAATAATGACCGGGTAATGACGTCATTTTATACTACCAAAATTGTCAGCGGATTGGACTCGTGAAGTATTATATTCTCTATGGGCGAGTGTGGAATTTGTTTTGTAGAGCTGGACACGATTCTTGTGTTCGAAATTTACTTTGAAGTATTCGGAGAAGGAACCCACCTTGCAATGTCGAAGACAATCTGCGCGCCAGACTCAACGTCATTGAAGCCTGGTTCAGGGGCTACTGAGGGTGTCCTAGACTAAGGGGTCCTCGGACAGCCGGACTATATACTTTGGCCGGACTGTTGGACTATGAAAATACAAGATAGAAGACTTCGTCCCGTGTCCGGATGGGACTCTCCTTGGCGTGGAAGGCAAGCTTGGCGATTCGGATATGTAGATTCCTTTCTCTGTAACCGACTTTATACAACCCTAGCTCCCCCGGTGTCTATATAAACCGGAGGGTTTAGACTTCTAGAGTTTAGCCACAATCATTATAACCTCATAGGCTAGACTTCTAGGGTTTAGCCATTACGATCTCGTGGTAGATCAACTCTTGTAATACTCATATCCATCAAGATCAATCAAGCAGGAAGTAGGGTATTACCTCCATAGAGAGGGCCCGAACCTGGGTAAACATTGTGTCCCCCGCCTCTTGTTACCATTAGCCTTAGACGTACAGTTCGGGACCCCCTACCCGAGATCCGCCGGTTTTGACACCGACAATCCCGGTTCCAGACAGCAACCGGGACTAAAGATTGTGGGCCAGGAGCGAGGCCCATTGGTCTCGGTTCGTGTGTGGAACCGGGACCAAAGGGGTCAGACGAACCGGGACCAATGGCCCATGAGGCCCGGCCGGCCCCGTGGCCTCACGAACCGGGACTACTGCACCCATTGGCCCTGGTTCATAGGAGAATCGGGGTTAATGCCCTCTTCAGGCCTGGACCAAAGCCCTGTTTTCTACTAGTGCCGTGGTTAATGGAGAAGGCTAGGTTGCCACTAATATTTTTTTATTTTCAGAAATAGAAAGTGTTGGGGAACGTAGTAATTTCAAAAAATTTCCTACGCACACGCAAGATCATGGTGATGCATAGCAACAAGAGGGGAGAGTGTTGTCTACGTACCCTCGTAGACCGAAGCGGAAGCGTTGACGCAACGTAGAGGAAGTAGTCGTACGTCTTCCCGGTCCAACCGATCCAAGCACCGTTACTCCGGCACCTTCGAGTTCTTGACACACGTACAGCTCGATGACGCACCCCGGGCTCCGATCCAGCAGAGGTTCGGGGAGGAGTTCCGTCAGCATGACGGCGTGGTGACGATCTTGATGTTCAACTGTCGCAGGGCTTCGCCTAAGCACCGCTACAATATGACCGAGGTGTAATATTGTGGAGGGGGGCACCGCACACGGCTAAGGAACGATCACGAAGATCAACTTGTGTGTCTATGGAGTGCCCCCTACCCCGTATATAAAGGAGTGGAGGAGGGGAGGGCCGGCCCTCTACTATGGCGCGCCCTAGGGGAGTCCTACTCCCACCGGGAGTAGGATTCCCCCTTTCCTAGTCCAACTAGGAGACCTTCCATGTATTAGGAGTAGGAGACAAGGAAGGGGAAGAGAGAAGGGAAGGAAGGAGGGGGTGCGGCCCCTCCCCCTAGTCCAATTCGGACTAGGCTATGGGGGGGCGTGCGGCCTGCCCTAGGCAGCCCCTCTCTCTTTCCCGCAGGGCCCAATAAGGCCCAATACTTCTCCCCGGCGAATTCTCGTAACTCTCCGGTACTCCGATAAATACCCGAATCACTCGGAACCTTTCCGAACTCCGAATATAGTAGTCCAATATATCGATCTTTACGTCTCGACCATTTCGAGACTCCTCGTCATGTCCCCGATCTCATCCGGGACTCCGAACTCCTTCGGTACATCAAAACTCATAAACTCATAATATAACTATCATCGAAACCTTAAGCGTGCGGACCCCACGGTTCGAGAACAATGTAGACATGACCGAGACACGTCTCCGGTCAATAACCAATAGCGGGACCTGGATGCCCATATTGGTTCCTACATATTCTACGAAGATCTTTATCGGTCAAACCGCATAACAACATACGTTGTTCCCTTTGTCATCGGTATGTTACTTGCCCGAGATTCGATCGTCGGTATCCAATACCTAGTTCAATCTCGTTACCGGCAAGTCTCTTTACTCGTTCCGTAATACATCATCTTGCAACTAACTCATTAGTTGAAATGCTTGCAAGGCTTAAGTGATGTGTATTACCGAGAGGGCCCAGAGATACCTCTCCGACATTCGGAGTGACAAATCCTAATCTCGAAATACGCCAACCCAACAAGTACCTTTGGAGACACCTGTAGAGCACCTTTATAATCACCCAGTTACGTTGTGACGTTTGGTAGCACACAAAGTGTTCCTCCGGTAAACGGGAGTTGCATAATCTCATAGTCGTAGGAACATGTATAAGTCATGAAGAAAGCAATAGCAACATACTAAACGATCGGGTGCTCAGCTAACGGAATGGGTCATGTCAATCAGATCATTCAACTAATGATGTGATCCCGTTAATCAAATAACAACTCTTTGTCCATGGTCAGGAAACATAACCATCTTTGATTAACAAGCTAGTCAAGTAGAGGCATACTAGTGACACTCTGTTTGTCTATATATTCACACATGTATTATGTTTCCGGTTAATACAATTTTAGCATGAATAATAAACATTTACCATGATATAAGGAAATAAATAATAACTTTATCATTGCCTCTAAGGCATATTTCCTTCAGTCTCCCACTTGCATTAGAGTCAATAATCTAGATCACATCACGTGATTAACATCGATAGTTCACATCATCATGTGATTAACACCCATAGTTCACATCGCCATGTGACCAACACCCAAAGGGTTTACTAGATTCAGTAATCTAGTTCACATCGCTATGTGATTAACACCCAAAGAGTACTAAGGTGTGATCATGTTTTGCTTGTGAGACAATCTTAGTCAACGGGTCTTTCACATTCAGATCCGTTATGTATTTTGCAATTTTCTATGTCTACAATGCTCTGCACGGAGCTACTCTAGCTAATTGCTCCCACTTTCAATATGTATCTAGATTGAGACTTAGAGTCATCCAGATCGGTGTCAAAACTTGCATTGACGTAACCCTTTACGACGAACCTTTTGTCACTTCCATAATCGAGAAACATATCCTTATTCCACTAAGGATAATTTTGACCGCTGTCCAGTGATCTACTCCTAGATCACTATTGTACTCCCTTGCCAAACTCAGTGTAGGGTATATAATAGATCTGGTACACAGCATGGCATACTTTATAGAACCTATGGCCAAGGCATAGGGAATGACTTTCATTCTCTTTCTATCTTCTGCCATGGTCGGGTTTTGAGTCTTACTCAATTTCACACCTTGTAACACAGGCAAGAACTCTTTCTTTGACTATTCATTTTGAACTACTTCAAAATCTTGTCAAGGTATGTACTCATTGAAAAACTTATCAAGCGTCTTGATTTATCTCTATAGATCTTGATGCTCAATATGTAAGTAGCTTTACTGAGGTATTTATTTTAAAGAACTCCTTTCAAACACTCCTTTATGCTTTGCAGAATAATTCTACATTATTTCTGATCAACAATATGTCATTCACATATACTTGTCAGAAATATTGTAGTGCTCCCACTCACTTTCTTGAAATACAGGCTTCACCGCAAGTCTGTATAAAACTATATGCTTTGATCAACTTATCAAAGCGTATATTCCAACTCCGAGATGCTTGCACCAGTCCATAGATGGATCGCTGGAGCTTGCACATTTTGTTAACACCTTTAGGATCGACAAAACCTCTTGGTTGCATCACATACAACTCTTATTTAATAACTCCATTAAGGAATGCAGTTTTGTTTATCCATTTGCCAGATTTCATAAAATGCGGCAATTGCTAACATGATTCGGACAGACTTAAGCATAGATACGAGTGAGAAACTCTCATCGTAGTCAACACTTTGAACTTGTCGAAAACCTTTTGCGACAATTCTAGCTTTGTAGATAGTAACAATACTATCAGCGTCCGTCTTCCTCTTAAAAACCCATTTAATTAACATGGCTTGCTGATCATCCAGCAAGTCAATCAAAGTCCATACTTTGTTCTCATACATGGATCATATCTCAGATTTTATGGCCTCAAGCCATTTCGCGGAATCTGGGCTCATCATCGCTTCCTCATAGTTCGTAGGTTCATCATGGTCTAGTAACATGACTTCCAGAATAGGATTACCGTACCACTCTGGTGCGGATCTTACTCGGGTTGATCTACGAAGTTTAGTAACAACTTGATCTGAAGTTTCATGATCATTATCATCAACTTCCTCACTAATTGGTGTAGGTGTCACAGGAACCGATTTCTGTGATGAACTACTTTCCAATAAGGGAGCTGGTACTGTTACCTCATCAAGTTCTACTTTCCTCCCACTCACTTCTTTCGAGAGAAACTCCTTCTCTGGAAAGGATCCATTTTTAGCAACGAATGTCTTGCCTTCGGATCTGTGATAGAAGGTGTACCCAACAGTCTCCTTTGGGTATTCTATGAAGACGCACTTCTCCGATTTGGGTTTGAGCTTATCAGGATGAAACTTTTTCACATAAGCATCGCAGCCCCAAACTTTAAGAAACGACAACTTTGGTTTCTTGCTAAACCACAGTTCATATAGTGTCGTCTCAACGGATTTAGATGGTGCCCTATTTAACGTGAATGCAGTTGTCTCTAATGCATGATCCCAAAACGATATTGGTAAATCGGTAAGAAACATCATAGATTGTACTATATCCAATAAAGTACGGTTATGACGTTCGGACACACCATTATGATGTGGTGTTCCAGGTGGCATGAATTTGTGAAACTATTCCACATTGTTTTAATTGAAGACCAAACTCGTAACTCAAATATTTGTCTCCGCGATCAGATCGTAGAAACTTTATTTTTCTTGTTACGATGATTTTTCCACTTCACTCTGAAATTCTTTG
>NW_021215910.1:0-839 GCF_002162155.2 Triticum dicoccoides | reverse complement strand
GACATGTAAACGCACCCCGCGGTTCGTTAATCGTGAAATCACTCCGGGACCCCAAAACAGTGCGTAATAGTCCACGAAATAGGTCAAAATTAGCCAAAACTGTGAGTGTTGATGACCGACACGTAAGCGCACCTTGGGGTTCAACAATTATGGAAATCACTTTGGGACCCCAAAACAGTGAGTAAAAGTCCATGAAACGCGTCAGAATTGGCCAAAACTGTGAGTGTCGATGACCGACACGTAAACGCACACTAGGGTTCGTAAATCGTGGAAATCACTCCGGGACCCCCAAAACTAAGTAATAGTCGAAGAAACGGGCCAGAAGCAGCCCAAACAACGATTGTTGATGACCTACACTTAAGCGCACCTCGGGGTTCAACAACGAGGGAAATCGCTTTCGGACCCTAAAACGGTGAGTAATATTACACGAAACGGTTAAGCATCGACAAAAACCGCGAGTGCAGATAACCGACAGGTAAGCGCACCACGGGGTTCGTTAATCGTGGAAATCACTCTAGGGCCCCAAAAGAATGAGTAATAGTCCATGAAACGGGAAAGAATCGGCCAAAACTGTGAGTGTTGAAGACCGACACGTAAACGCACCGCGCGGTTCGTTAATCATGGAAATCACTCCGGGACCCCAAAACAGTGAGTAATAGTCCACAAAACGGGCTAGAATCCGCCAAAACTGTGAGTGTTGATGAAATCGACTGACACGGAAACGCACCCCGCGGTTCGTTAACCGTGGAAATCACTCCGGGACCCCAAAAGGGTGAGCAATAGTCCCCGAAACGGGCCAGAATCGGCCAAAACTATGAGTGTTGATGGCCGGCACGTGA
>NW_021215909.1:0-975 GCF_002162155.2 Triticum dicoccoides | reverse complement strand
GTGGGGATACCGTGCGTGAGGCCGCAAAGTGATATGAGGTGTTACCGGCTAGATCGATGTGACATCGAGTCGGGGTCCTGACAGCGTTGGCATCAGAGCCGGACTGCCTGTAGGTTCTCCAAGCCAAACTGGTCGATGTTGAGTCTAGAAATTCTTTAGTTATATGTAGGGGAATTGTTTGTGGGTTGGAACGTAAGGCTCTTTTTACTCCTTTATCTTATAACATTCTGATCTGAGTCAGTCTATTCTTCCACCGGGGGTTAAGGAATTAGGATCTATTCTCTCTATCAGGATCACGTGTTACTAATCAGTAGTACCTTATAAGTTTGATGGATACAAGCCTAGTTCAATTCTACTACCACATTATGTTGCTAGGATGGACTCAGAACTTGATATGATGATGTTGAGTGTGTATGTAATCCTTTGTCAAATGTCTCAAATCCTTCTTGAGCATTTTCAGCTGTTATGCTGCCGAAATTTTGCTAGAAATTCTAATGCCTTTGCATTATGATTGTGCTTTCAGATGGCCACTCGCGACCTCAATCAAGTGGTTCGCCTAACTCGATGCCTAGATGTACCCGGCCATACTGCCATGTTGGTCAGGGTAATGACTGAGGCTGGATACCGTTGGTATCCTGAGTACACGGTCGAAGAGCAATTCCGAGACTTTAATCAAAGCCAGTATCTCTGCACTGTCAGGATATTTCCATCTTATCCTGGGTCCACCGAGCCCCTTCACTGCTCCTATGGACTCGGGGTTACTATTGAGATGGCTGTGCAGGACGCCGCCTACTCTATGATGACCATCATGCGAGTCAGATCTGGTCTATTTCGGGACTCTGATTTCCGGTATATGCCAGGATCACTTCCGGGAGCACAAGGGTATCTCCAGGCTATCTATGCTGACCCCACCCAGGAGGATTCACGGACTCGCACTACTGCTGAGATGCTCGAGGATAAGGACCGTGAAAATCG
>NW_021215908.1:0-925 GCF_002162155.2 Triticum dicoccoides | reverse complement strand
TTTGGCCAAACTGTTGGTGCTGCTGTTGATACTTCTGTGGCTCCTGCTGCTGATGCGGAGGAGGATGATTATGTGGGAGATTATGAGGATGAGGTTGATCAAAATCAACACTACGTGCAGCCACCTGTACCGCCACCAGCAGGTCGACCTCAGGTATATATTCGTAATGGTAGGCCTGCACCACCACCTCAGGTACGAGATGATGTCCATATTCCTAAACTGAAATTGAATATTCCACCATTTGAGGGTAGATATGTTCCTGATATATATCTTACTTGGGAGTTAGAAACTGAACAACGATTTACATGTTTACAATATCCTGAGGAGAGACGAGTTACTGCTGCTGTTTGTGCTTTCACTAGTTTTGCATGTGTATGGTGGTCTGAACATTGTAGATTATATCCTATTCCAACTACTTGGGCTGCTTTGAAAACTGCTATGCGTACGCGTTAGGTTCCACCATATTATTAACGTGAATTGCTTCAAAAATTGCAGCGTTTAAGACAAGGGAAAAATTCTGTAGAAGAATATTATCAGGAATTAAAAACTGGCATGATTAGATGTGGTATTGTTGAGGAGAATGAAGCTATGCTTGCACGTTTTCTGGGTGGATTAAATAGAGAGATTCAGACCATTCTAGACTATAAGGAGTATACTAATATCACTCGTTTATTCCATCTTGCTTGTAAAGCTGAACGTGAAGTGCAGGATCGACAAGCATTGGGGCGAACTAACTTTTCTGCAGGCCGACCTTCATCATGGACACCACGTGCATCTTCTACTTCAACTGCACCAGCACCTCCATCCGGTGCCACCTCCAGCCGTGATACAAGAAAACAGGCACAACCATCATTATCTGCCAAGAGCGCACCTGCGGGGCCTGCACAGCGTTCTTCTTCTTCCATGACATCAACAGGGCACACAA
>NW_021215907.1:0-1360 GCF_002162155.2 Triticum dicoccoides | reverse complement strand
TTATGTTATCCAGAACAAAAATACTTCACACACTTTTGTGTTTTGTCTAATTGCAGGTGTATGGGACATTTGTACAATCCACATATGAAGATAAGGAAGAAAGAGATGTTTATTTGCTGTCCAAAAAGTTCTCTCACGTCACTTTTGGCCCAAGAGAAGATAGAGTCCAAGTCTCTCACGTTCTGGATTCAGATTCGGACTGCACAGATATACCTGACTCAAAACGCACACAAGTTTTTCATACGGACTCCGAATTGGGTGATTCTTTTTTTGTTGGAAACTAGATTTCGTGCACTTTCCAACCCAATTGGAATCACCTTCAAATTCGTCCGGAGCGTTGAGTTGTGGATGAAACAATCTGATGCTGCAGCAGAATCCGAGTCAAACTACAAGTCCAAAGGTGTTACATCACCTCCACTTGGGCCCATTGGCCTTGTACGACCTAGATTTAGTTTTTGGCTGCCTTGGGACGTCCTCCCACCTCCTTGGCCGCCACCCCTTGCTCCTATATAAGTAGATCCATCTAGTAGCTTTTCCTTGGGATTTGTTTAGTTAAAGATAGCTATTGCAACTTCGTGTACTTCGTTTGTGTCCAACGACCAGACCAAGACCGCTTCCGGATCCCCACCATTATCAATACTTCATATATATTTGCAATATTCAGATTGCTTTATCATATTCTTGCTCGTTCTTCGATTGCTTGCAGGAATAGACCTTCGTGGTCAGGTTGATCGTGCACCGGCGTTGTCAATAACCTCTGGAGATTGGTTTAGCGATTGCTAAGGCGCAACGTCGTGCACATTTGTAGTCGGATCGTCAAAGTCGTCTCCACCAAATCGATAATTACCATCTCATCGAAAGATCGGGACACCCCCGCCTCTATCAAGTGGTATCAGTTTTCAGGTTGCTCGGTGAGAATTTCCAGTTTTCCTAGATTAGATTTATTTTCTTACCTATTGTCCAAGAAAAATTCACAAAAAAGAGTTAGATCTATTCATCCTTTGTCCAAGCCAGTCTGAGCCTTTGCAATTTTCTTTTCATTGTTTGCATTATTGAATTATCGGTTGCATCGCCGTGTCGAGTTGCTGGTCTTAGTGTCTAGTTCCTTTAGAGTTTCGAGTTCTGTTCACATTAGTCACGAAGCCGCTGCATCATTATCCCATCCGCTGTCCACCATCCCATCCACCAATTTCCACCATGTGCTACGCACTGTTTATTGTCATAATCATAGTTGAGGTCACTCACATCTTCGCCTGATCGAATCTGCATCTTATCTAGTTTGTCTTGGAAAGAGGGAGAAAAAGAAGATAAAGAAAAAAAAAGAGAGAAAAAAGGAAAGAAAAAAAAAGAAAAAGAGGGA
>NW_021215906.1:0-1036 GCF_002162155.2 Triticum dicoccoides | reverse complement strand
GCAATGGAGTTTGGGGTAAAGTGGTGAAGCTGAGCTCCAAAGAAATTCAAGAAGCCACGGAAGAAAATACTTGGCGGCAAGGAAAACCCACGATCAACATGAGTGGCCAAAAGCACACACTCACCCTCTTCTGGCTGTGGCTGCCACTCCTCCCCCGGCAACCTCGCAGCTCCGTGAGGGATCAAGCCCTCGTTGGCCATGTCGAGGAGGTCCTTCTCTGTGATGGTCGACTGGATCCAGTCTCCTTGGACCCAGCCCTTCGGCAAGCGGGATCTGGACGAGGACCCTCCGCGGCTGGTGGATCTCCCCTTCGCCTTCTCCGACGCCGACGCCTTCTTTGCACGCTCCAGCGCCGCCGTCTTCTCCTTGGCCATGGTCGCCGGCGAGATGCGCGAAGGGAAGTGGTGCGGGGGCGAGAGCGAGCACGCTGAGCAGGGAGGAAGGAAGCAGAGAGAGGGGGAGAATGCTAAGGCGCAGCGCAGAAATCCTCGCCAGGCACATTTATAAGGTCCCTTCCGAGTGGATGGCAGGTGGGCCCGGTCGATCTAATCATATCTGGAACAGTTATGCAGACGGGATACATGGCGAAAAAGGCGGCGCGGAGATCGAGGCGTCCATGCCCCGTCCCATCCGAACGCCGCGGTCCGCCCCGCTTCGCGCGCGCCCCGAAATTTCGCATCCCGCGGAATCCGCGAGCAACAAATCAGTCTGTCAGGCGCGGTGTTTCCGGCGATCCGTCGCTCGGAGATCATCGAAGCCTGAAAGGTCACTCGACGCAAAAACAGAATGGATCAAGTCGACTGAAGGCAAGTTGTTCCTTGTCGACAAAGGGATTCTTCGGTCCAGAACAGCGCACAACCGGAGCACAAAGATTAATCGGAAACGACATCAACTCCTTCTTCACTCGAAGCCTCAATCCATTCGGGGGCTAATGATGGGGTTATGTACCTAGGGTAGGGTCACGGACCTGATCCAAGTAACTTACCCCAGGACATCCTTAGAAGAGGTCACCTTCCAGTCGACCAACGAGGATTCA
>NW_021215905.1:0-1602 GCF_002162155.2 Triticum dicoccoides | reverse complement strand
GGCGCGCAACGGGGGCGGCATAGGACGGGGGGCGGCGACGGCATCGATCGATCGGGAAGAAACAGAGGGAGAATGAAATTTTTCGAAGTGATGTATATATAGAAGGCACCTTTAGTACCGGTTGGAGCCACCAACCGGTACTAAAGGCCTGTTTTGGCCAGGCCAAGCGGCGGGAAGCACCCCCCTTTAGTACCGGTTCGCGGAACCAACCGGTACTAAAGGCCCCCCCTTTAGTACCGGTTGGTGCCACGACCCGGTACTAAAGGGTGTGCGCTGCCAGGCGAGGGGCACAAAAGTTTAGTCCCACCTCGCTAGCCGAGGGGCACTCGCACCTGCTTATAAGCCCCGCCGTCGCTGCTGTCTTGAGCTCCTCTCTTAAGCAGGCCTTCTAGGCCTACCTCTTCTACAATGCCCTGTTGGGCCTACTGGGCTAGCGGGCCTGCATCCTGGCCCAACTTGAATTTGGGTTTCTAGTCGTATGCAGGCCGCTGTGGCCCAGTAGGTGGGCTTTTTTTTAATTTTTTTTTTGCTTTATTTATTTTTGTGAATAACTTAACTTTGAAAATAGATTTTCAGTGATTCTTTTTTTATGTTTAATATTAGTGTGTTTTATCATTATATTCAATTTGGTAATGCTTAGGTTATTTAAAAAATGAAATGCCTTTGTAACAGATGAGTTTTCGTCCGAAACCCTGATACTTTGAAACAGATTGTCCATTTTGTACACGAAGTGCATCCAGTTTTTGCGGTAACCCTCTCTACTTTCTTGCACATGCTATGTGGGTGAAATTATGATACCATGCCAACTTTCATCCTTTTGTGAGTTCATTTGAAATGCTTTTCAATTTCAGGGTCATTTAGCTAAAAAAATCAGTAAAAGCATGAAAGAATTTGCTTGCACATAAAATTTCTTCGTGTTTCAAATGCCAAAACACATAACTAGCTACCCTAACTATTACAGAGATTCCCTCCTGGGTGTGAAACACAGAAGAAAGTGATGATAGTTAAGCCGATCACATCCCAGATCTTTGGGTGTGAAACTTTTTCTTCGCGTGTGTCCCTTTGCGTCGTAGCCATGGAAAATCTTCATCATTTAACGGGATGCTCGGGTCAATATTCACTGTGAATGGAGCAATTTCATCAAACTTTTCATAATCTTCTGACTTGTCTGTCTTGTCATCCACTCCCACGATGTTTCTCTTCCCAGAAAGAACTATGTGCCGCTTTGGCTCATCGTACGATGCATTCGCTTCCTTATCTTTTCTTTTTCTTGGCTTGGTAGACATGTCCTTCACATAGAAAACATGTCCCACATCATTGGCTAGGACGAATGGTTCGTCTGCATACGCAAGATTGTTGAGATCCACTGTTGTCATTCCGTACTGCGGGTCTTCCGTTACCCCGCCTCGTGTCATATTGACCCATTTGCACCGAAACAAAGGGACCTTCAAACCACGTCGATAGTCAAGTTCCCATATGTCCTGTATATAACCATAATATGTTTCCTTTCCCGTCTTGGTTTCTGCATCAAAGCGGACACCACTGTTTTGGTTGGTTCTCTTCTTATCTTGGGCGATTGTGTAAAATGTATTACCATTTATC
>NW_021215904.1:0-1602 GCF_002162155.2 Triticum dicoccoides | reverse complement strand
GGCGCGCAACGGGGGCGGCATAGGACGGGGGGCGGCGACGGCATCGATCGATCGGGAAGAAACAGAGGGAGAATGAAATTTTTCGAAGTGATGTATATATAGAAGGCACCTTTAGTACCGGTTGGAGCCACCAACCGGTACTAAAGGCCTGTTTTGGCCAGGCCAAGCGGCGGGAAGCACCCCCCTTTAGTACCGGTTCGCGGAACCAACCGGTACTAAAGGCCCCCCCTTTAGTACCGGTTGGTGCCACGACCCGGTACTAAAGGGTGTGCGCTGCCAGGCGAGGGGCACAAAAGTTTAGTCCCACCTCGCTAGCCGAGGGGCACTCGCACCTGCTTATAAGCCCCGCCGTCGCTGCTGTCTTGAGCTCCTCTCTTAAGCAGGCCTTCTAGGCCTACCTCTTCTACAATGCCCTGTTGGGCCTACTGGGCTAGCGGGCCTGCATCCTGGCCCAACTTGAATTTGGGTTTCTAGTCGTATGCAGGCCGCTGTGGCCCAGTAGGTGGGCTTTTTTTTAATTTTTTTTTTGCTTTATTTATTTTTGTGAATAACTTAACTTTGAAAATAGATTTTCAGTGATTCTTTTTTTATGTTTAATATTAGTGTGTTTTATCATTATATTCAATTTGGTAATGCTTAGGTTATTTAAAAAATGAAATGCCTTTGTAACGGATGAGTTTTCGTCCGAAACCCTGATACTTCGAAACAGATTGTCCATTTTGTACACGAAGTGCATCCAGTTTTTGCGGTAACCCTCTCTACTTTCTTGCACATGCTATGTGGGTGAAATTATGATACCATGCCAACTTTCATCCTTTTCTGAGTTCATTTGAAATGCTTTTCAATTTCAGGGTCATTTAGTTAAAAAAATCAGTAAAAGCATGAAAGAATTTGCTTGCACATAAAATTTCTTCGTGTTTCAAATGCCAAAACACATAACTAGCTACCCTAACTATTACAGAGATTCCCTCCTGGGTGTGAAACACAGAAGAAAGTGATGATAGTTAAGCCGATCACATCCCAGATCTTTGGGTGTGAAACTTTTTCTTCGCGTGTGTCCCTTTGCGTCGTAGCCATGGAAAATCTTCATCATTTAACGGGATGCTCGGGTCAATATTCACTGTGAATGGAGCAATTTCATCAAACTTTTCATAATCTTCTGACTTGTCTGTCTTGTCATCCACTCCCACGATGTTTCTCTTCCCAGAAAGAACTATGTGCCGCTTTGGCTCATCGTACGATGCATTCGCTTCCTTATCTTTTCTTTTTCTTGGCTTGGTAGACATGTCCTTCACATAGAAAACATGTCCCACATCATTGGCTAGGACGAATGGTTCGTCTGCATACGCAAGATTGTTGAGATCCACTGTTGTCATTCCGTACTGCGGGTCTTCCGTTACCCCGCCTCGTGTCATATTGACCCATTTGCACCGAAACAAAGGGACCTTCAAACCACGTCGATAGTCAAGTTCCCATATGTCCTGTATATAACCATAATATGTTTCCTTTCCCGTCTTGGTTTCTGCATCAAAGCGGACACCACTGTTTTGGTTGGTTCTCTTCTTATCTTGGGCGATTGTGTAAAATGTATTACCATTTATC
>NW_021215903.1:0-1135 GCF_002162155.2 Triticum dicoccoides | reverse complement strand
AGTGCATATAAACTGGTTGAAAAATCAAATCTGTGTCCTTGGTTGTATGCTTAGGTCCCATGCAATAAATGGGAATGAGTTTCAAACACCCTGCCACCGTCACTCGGCTGCAAACATTGAGATACCTGGTTTTTAAATTCTAGTAAATCCAAAACTCGTCTAAACTTCATGAAATTTAGCATGCTATCATGGAACTGCATCAACATGTCGCGGTAAAAAATTTGTCCTATTTGGGGCAAGTTTGGGTATAAGCTTCTCACAAACTAGAGCTTCTCACAACAAGCGTGATGGTTTCTCTAGGGAACGTGCCACCTTTGGAGACGAAACGATATCCGTTGCCCCTTATTGCTTTTAAATTTTTCCGAGTGTGAACATACAACAGGAGTGTTGTGTTCAATTTTGGTATTTTTCGGGGTTCGTTTGGACATTTTTATTGATTAACTGGGTTTTCAAGGCATTTTATGTGCATGATTGAGATTTGAAGTACATGCACATTCTCCAGTGCATATAAACTGGATGAAAAAACAAATATGTGTCCTTGGTTGCATGCTTAGATCCCATGCAAGAAATGGGAATGAATTACAAACACCCTACCACCGTCACTGGGCCTCAAACATTTAGATACCTGGCTTTCAATTTCTAGTAAATCCAAAGATCGTCTAAACTTCATGAAATTTAGCATGCTATCATGGAGCTGCATCAACATGTTGTGGTAAAAAATTTGTCCCATTTGGGGCAAGTTTGGGTATAAGCTTCTCACAAACTAGAGCTTCTCACGACAAGAGTGATGGTTTCGCTAGGGAATGTGCCACCTTTGGGGACGAAACGATATCCATTGCCTCTTATTGCTTTCATATTTTTTCGAGTGTCAACATACAACAATAGGAGTGTTGTGTTCAATTTTGGTTTTTTCGGGGTTCATTTGGACATTTTTTTAGATTAACTGGGTTTTCCAGGCATTTTATGTGCATGATTGAAATTCAAACTACATGCACATTCTCCAGTGCATATAAACTGGTTGAAAAATCAAATATGTGTCCTTGGTTGCACGCTTAGGTCCCATGCAAGAAATGGGAAAGAATTTCAAACACGCTGCCACCATCACTCGGCCGCAAACATTGAGATACCTACCTTT
>NW_021215902.1:0-875 GCF_002162155.2 Triticum dicoccoides | reverse complement strand
TTTTCGGACAGATGAACCGGAGGGGAAAAGTTGCGAGTTCGATAGGTTAGGGGTGTGTGGCGGACGAACGGACTGCGTATCCGGAATCGCCTCGTCGTTCTGAGCAACTTTCATGTAGAAAGTATTTTCATCGGAGTTACAGATTAAAAGATATGATTTTCTAAAGATTGTATTAATTTCTGGAATTTATTTAATTATTTAATTAATTCGGAAAACAGATTAATGACATCAGCATGATGTCATGCTGACATCAGCAGTCAACAGAGTTGACTTGGTCAACCTGACATGTGGGTCCAGTGGGACCCACCTGTCATTCTCTGTTTAGTTTAATTATAGATTAGTTAAATTAATTAGTGATTATGTTAATCTAATCAGGATTAATTAACTTAATTAATTACTTAATCAATTAATTAATTTAATAATTAATTTTAATAAATCATTTTTATTTTTATTAATCATATTTACTATTTTTATTTATTTATTTATTTATTTTATTAAAAAAATTTAATTTTTTTTTAGCGTTCTGCGGGTGGGGCCCCCTAGTCAGTGGCCCGGGGGCCTTAGCGGGCACAGGGCGGTGCGGGTGCGGGTGCGGGTGCGAGCCCGACTGGGCACTAGGCACCCGTGCCCGAGGCCACCGCAGCGAGGGCGCGAGGCCCAGCTGCGTCGGCGGCCTCGCTCGACAGCGGCAGGGGGCGGGGAGCAGGGGAGGCCCCGGACGGCGACGGCCCTGGCGGGCGCGGCCAGAAGCCGCGGGAAGGAGGCGGTGGTGGCGTTCGGGAGGTTGCGGGAACGGGGCCACGGGGCGCAGGGGCGTGGCCAGGGACGGGACGAGAGGGAGGCGCGGGGTGCGGCAGCGCGCAACCCAGCGTGGC
>NW_021215901.1:0-1168 GCF_002162155.2 Triticum dicoccoides | reverse complement strand
CGGGTCCGCGGTTATGGACTTCTTGGATGCTTACATGGTACATAGACAACTTGAAGTGGATACTATAAAATGCTCAAGACAAGTGTGAGTGCTATGGATGGCCTTCTCGTAGGGAGACGGGGATGAATCCATAGTAGGGTATTGTATGGTGATTAGTGGACTCGTGTTCGTTGTTTCACCTCAAGAGTTTCTGGTAGTCGTAGAACAGGATAGCCACAGAGTCAAGCTGGCTTGCTGCAACTAAACCCCACGTTACCCTCTTGATACAAGTGCATGTATGATAGGATCTGATGTAAGTCTTGTTGAGTACCTTTGTACTCATGTTGCTTTATTTATGTTTTTGCAGCTGAGACTTCGGTCTTACTAGTGTTCTCGTGGACTTCGACTAGTAGCTAGTACCTCAGCTACGATCTTGATCGGATGTTGTAGATAGTCAGGCTCTTCAGCCTATTTCTTTTGTAGATGTCTGTACCCAGACATGTAATGCTTCCGCTTGTTGCTTGTATGCTCTGTATGATGGGTCTTGTGACCCCTGTTTGCAATATATGCTATGACGGCTCTTCTGAGCCTTTATCTATATGAGTTGTTGAGTTATGCTGTGATGCCATGTTGTACAGCACATACTTGCATGTTATGCGTACGTGTAATGTGTATTGCTATGTGTGGGATCTGACTATCTAGTTGTTTATTCTTAGTAGCCTCCCTTACCGGGAAATGTCTTCTAGTGCTTCCACTGAGCCCTGGTAGCTTGCTACTGCTCCGGAACACTTAGGCAGGCCGTCATGTGTCCTTCTTCGATCCTGTGTCTGTCCCTTCGGGGAAATGTCACGCGATGAATACCGGAGTCCTGCTAGCCCGCTACAGCCCGGTTCACCGGAGTCCTGTTAGCCCAGTGCTACAGCCTGGATTCACTCGCTGATGACCGACACGTTCGATGCTGGGTCATGGATGCCTGTCCCTGTAAGTTAGTGCCACTTTGGGTTTACGACTAGCCATGTCAGCCCGGGCTCTTTATCATATGGATGCTAGCGACACCATCATATACGTGTGCCAAAATGCGCAAACGGTCCCGGGCAAAGGTAAGGCGACACCCGTGGGGATACCGTGCGTGAGGCCGCAAAGCGATATGAGGTGTTACATGCTAGATCGATGTGGCATCGAGTCGGGG
>NW_021215900.1:29894-31060 GCF_002162155.2 Triticum dicoccoides | reverse complement strand
GACCCGTTTCGTGGACTATTACTCACCTTTTTGGGGTCCCGAAGCTATTTCCATAGTTGTTGAACCCAAAGATGCACTTACGTGTCGTTCATCAACACTCGCAGTTTTGGCCGATTCTGGCCCGTTTTGTGGACTATAACTCGCTGTTTCGGGTCCCGGAGGGATTTCCACGATTGACGAACCCCTGGTGCGTTTATGTTTCGGTCATCAACAATCGCGGTTTTCTTCGATTCTGTCCCTTTCGTGGACTACTACTCACCGTTTTGGGGTCCTAAAGTGATTTCCATTGTTGCCGAACCCCAATGTGTGTTTACATGTTGGTCGTCAAGTCTCGCAGTTTTGGCCGATTCTGGCCCGTTTCTTGGACTATTACTCAGTTTTGGGGTCCCGAAGTGATTTCCACGATTGACGAACCCCGGGGGTGCATTTATGTGTCGGTCATCAACACCCACAATTTTGGTTAATTCTGGCCGTCGCGTGGACTATTACTCGCTGTTTTGGGGTCCCGGAGTGATTTCCATTATTGACGAACCTCTGGGTGCGTTTACATATCGCTCATCAACACTCGCAGGTTTTGTTGATTCCGTCCCGTTTCATGGACTATTACTCACCGTTTTGGGGTCCCAAAGAGATTTCCATTTTTGTCGAACCCCAAGGTGTGCTTGCGTGTTGGTCGTCAAGACTCGCAGTTTTGGCCGATTTTGGCCCGTTTTGAACTATTACACAGTTTTGGCATCCCGAAGTGATTTCCACGATTGACAAACCCTACGGTGCGCTTACGTGTCGGTCATCAACAATCGCAGTTTTGGCTGATTCTGGTCCGTTTGGTGCACTATTACTCACCGTTTTGGGGTCCTAGAGCGATTTACAGCATTTGCGATCCCCGGGGTGCGTTTATGTGTCGGTTATCAACACTAACCATTTTGCCCAATTCTGGTCTGTCACGTGGACAATTACTCACTGTTTTGGGGTCCTAGAGCGATTCTCACGATTCACAATCCCAGGGGTGCGTTTACGTGCCCGTCGTCAACACTCATAGTTCTGGCCAATTCTGACCCGTTTCGTGGACTATTACTCACCTTTTTGGGGTCCCGAAGCGATTTCCATAGTTGTTGAACCCAAAGATGCACTTACGTGTCGGTCATCAACAATCGCAGTTTTGGCCG
>NW_021215900.1:28927-29629 GCF_002162155.2 Triticum dicoccoides | reverse complement strand
ACAATCCCAGGGGTGCGTTTACGTGCCCGTCGTCAACACTCATAGTTCTGGCCAATTCTGACCCGTTTCGTGGACTATTACTCACCTTTTTGGGGTCCCGAAGCGATTTCCATAGTTGTTGAACCCAAAGATGCACTTAGGTGTCGTTCATCAACAATCGCAGTTTTGGCCGATTCTGGTCCGTTTGGTGCACTATTACTCACCGTTTTGGGGTCCCGGAGGGATTTCCACGATTGACGAACCCCGGGGTGGTTTATGTGTCGGTTATCAACACTCACCATTTTGCCAATTTCTGGTCTGTCACGTGGACAATTACTCACTGTTTGGGGGTCCTAGAGCGATTTCCACGATTTACAATCCCAGGGGTGCGTTTACGTGCCTGTCGTCAACACTCATAGTTCTGGACAATTCTGACCCGTTTCGTGGACTATTACTCACCTTTTTGGGGTCCCGAAGCTATTTCCATAGTTGTTGAACCCAAAGATGCACTTACGTGTCGTTCATCAACACTCGCAGTTTTGGCCGATTCTGGCCCGTTTTGTGGACTATAACTCGCTGTTTCGGGTCCCGGAGGGATTTCCACGATTGACGAACCCCTGGTGCGTTTATGTTTCGGTCATCAACAATCGCGGTTTTCTTTGATTCTGTCCCTTTCGTGGACTACTACTCACCGTTTTGGGGTCCTAAAGCGATTTCCATTGT
>NW_021215900.1:25330-26908 GCF_002162155.2 Triticum dicoccoides | reverse complement strand
GATTTCCATGATTGAAGATCCCCGGGGTGCGTTTGGGAGTCCATCGTCAACAGTGATAGTTTTGGCCAATTCTGACCCGTTTCAATGTCTATTACTCACCGTTTTGGGGTCCCGAAGCGATCTCCATAGTTGTTGAACCCCAAGGTGTGCTTACGTGTTGGTCATCAACAATCATAGTTTTGTCCGATTCTGGTCCGTTTCGTGCACTATTACTCACTATTTCGGGGTCCCGAAGTGTTTTGCACGATTGGCGAACCCCGGGGTGCGTTTACGTGTCGGTCATCAACACTCACGGTTTTGTCGATTCTAACGCGTTTCGTGGACTATTACTCACCGTTCTGGGGTCCCAAAGAGATTTCCACGATTGACAAACCCTATGGTGCGCTTACGTGTCGGTCATCAACAATCGCAGTTTTGGCCGATTCTGGTCCGTTTGGTGCACTATTACTCACCGTTTTGGGGTCCTAGGGCGATTTACAGGATTTGCGATCCCCGTGGTGCGTTTATGTGTCGGTTATCAACACTCACCACTTTGCCCAATTCTGGTCTGTCACGTGGACAATTACTCACTGTTTTGGGGTCCTAGAGCGATTTCCACGATTCACAATCCCAGGGGTGCGTTTACGTGCCCGTCGTCAACACTCATAGTTCTGACCAATTCTAACCCGTTTCGTGGACTATTACTCACCTTTTTGGGGTCCCGAAGCGATTTCCATAGTTGTTGAACCCAAAGATGCACTTACGTGTCGGTCATCAACAATCGCAGTTTTGGCCGATTCTGGTCCGTTTGGTGCACTATTACTCACCGTTTTGGGGTCCCGGAGGGATTTCCACGATTGACGAACCCCGGGGTGCGTTTATGTGTCGGTTATCAACACTCACCATTTTGCCAATTTCTGGTCTGTCACGTGGACAATTACTCACTGTTTGGGGGTCCTAGAGCGATTTCCACGATTTACAATCCCAGGGGTGCGTTTACGTGCCCGTCATCAACACTCATAGTTCTGGCCAATTCTGACCCGTTTCGTGGACTATTACTCACCTTTTTGGGGTCCCGAAGCTATTTCCATAGTTGTTGAACCCAAAGATGCACTTACGTGTCGTTCATCAACACTCGTAGTTTTGGCCGATTCTGGCCCGTTTTGTGGACTATTACTCGCTGTTTCGGGTCCCGGAGGGATTTCCACGATTGACGAACCCCTGGTGCGTTTATGTTTCGGTCATCAACAATCGTGGTTTTTGTCGATTATGTCCCTTTCGTGGACTATTACTCACCGTTTTAGGGTCCTAAAGCGATTTCCATTGTTGTCGAACCCCAAGGTGTGCTTTCGTGTTGGTCGTCAAGTCTCGCAGTTTTGGCCGATTCTGGCCCGTTTCTTGGATTATTACTCATTTTTGGGGGTCCCGAAGTGATTTCCACGATTGACGAACCCCGGGGGTGCGTTTATGTGTCGGTCATCAACACTCACAATTTTGGCCAATTCTGGCCGTCTCGTGGACTATTACTCACTGTTTTGGGGTCCCGGAGTGATTTCCACGATTGACGAACCTCTGGGTGCGTTTACGTGTCGGTCATCA
>NW_021215900.1:24523-24970 GCF_002162155.2 Triticum dicoccoides | reverse complement strand
TTTTGGCCAGTTCTGGTCCGTGTCGTGGACTATTACTCTCCATTTTGGGGTCCCAGAACGATTTCCATGATTGAAGATCCCCGGGGTGCGTTTGGGAGTCCATCGTCAACAGTGATAGTTTTGGCCAATTCTGACCCGTTTCAATGTCTATTACTCACCGTTTTGGGGTCCCGAAGCGATCTCCATAGTTGTTGAAGCCCAAGGTGCGCTTACGTGTTGGTCATCAACAATCATAGTTTTGTCCGATTCTGGTCCGTTTCGTGCACTATTACTCACTATTTCGGGGTCCCGAAGTGTTTTGCACGATTGACGAACCCCGGGGTGCGTTTACGTGTCGGTCATCAACACTCGCGGTTTTGTCGATTCTAACGCGTTTCGTGGACTATTACTCACCGTTTTGGGGTCCCAAAGAGATTTCCACGATTGACAAACCCTATGGTGCGCTTA
>NW_021215900.1:19923-22816 GCF_002162155.2 Triticum dicoccoides | reverse complement strand
TCATCAACACTCACAATTTTGGTTAATTCTGGCCGTCTCGTGGACTATTACTCGCTGTTTTGGGGTCCCGGAGTGATTTCCATGATTGACGAACCTCTGGGTGCGTTTACATGTCGCTCATCAACACTCGCAGGTTTTGTTGATTCCGACCCGTTTCATGGACTATTACTCACCGTTTTGGGGTCCCAAAGAGATTTCCATTTTTGTCGAACCCCAAGGTGTGCTTGCGTGTTGGTCGTCAAGACTCGCAGTTTTGGCCGATTTTGGCCCGTTTTGAACTATTACACAGTTTTGGCATCCCGAAGTGATTTCCACGATTGACAAACCCTACGGTGCGCTTACGTGTCGGTCATCAACAATCGCAGTTTTGGCCGATTCTGGTCCGTTTGGTGCACTATTACTCACCGTTTTGGGGTCCCGGAGGGATTTCCACGATTGACGAACCCCGGGGTGCGTTTATGTGTCGGTTATCAACACTCACCATTTTGCCCAATTCTGGTCTGTCACGTGGACAATTACTCACTGTTTTGGGGTCCTAGTGCGATTTCCACGATTCGCGATCCCAGGGGTGCGTTTACGTGCCCGTCGTCAACACTCATAGTTCTGGCCAATTCTGACCCGTTTCGTGGACTATTACTCACCTTTTTGGGGTCCCGAAGCGATTTCCTTAGTTGTTGAACCCAAAGATGCACTTACGTGTCGGTCATCAACAATCGCAGTTTTGGCCGATTCTGGTCCGTTTGGTGCACTATTACTCACCGTTTTGGGGTCCCGGAGGGATTTCCACGATTGACGAACCCCGGGGTGCGTTTATGTGTCGGTTATCAACACTCACCATTTTGCCCAATTCTGGTCTGTCACGTGGACAATTACTCACTGTTTTGGGGTCCTAGAGCGATTTCCACGATTCGCGATCCCAGGGGTGCGTTTACGTGCCCGTCGTCAACACTCATAGTTCTGGCCAATTCTGACCCGTTTCGTGGACTATTACTCACCTTTTTGGGGTCCCGAAGCGATTTCCATAGTTGTTGAACCCAAAGATGCACTTACGTGTCGTTCATCAACACTCGTAGTTTTGGCCGATTCTGGCCCGTTTTGTGGACTATTACTCGCTGTTTCGGGTCCCGGAGGGATTTCCACGATTGACGAACCCCTGGTGCGTTTATGTTTCGGTCATCAACAATCGCGGTTTTTGTCTATTATGTCCCTTTCGTGGACTATTACTCACCGTTTTAGGGTCCTAAAGCGATTTCCATTGTTGTCGAACCCCAAGGTGTGCTTTCGTGTTGGTCGTCAAGTCTCGCAGTTTTGGCCGTTTCTGGCCCGTTTCTTGTACTATTACTCAGTTTTGGGGTCCCGAAGTGATTTCCACGATTGACGAACCCCGGGGGTGCATTTATGTGTCGATCATCAACACTCACAATTTTGGTTAATTCTGGGCGTCTCGTGGACTATTACTCGCTGTTGTGGGATCCCGGAGTGATTTCCATGATTGACGAACCTCTGGGTGCGTTTACATGTCGCTCATCAACACTCGCAGGTTTTGTTGATTCCGACCCGTTTCGTGGACTATTACTCACCGTTTTGGGGTCCCAAAGAGATTTCCATTTTTGTCGAACCCCAAGGTGTGCTTGCATGTTGGTCGTCAAGACTCGCAGTTTTGGCCTATTTTGGCCCGTTTTGAACTATTACACAGTTTTGGCATCCCGAAGTGATTTCCACGACTGACGAACCCCAGGGTGATTTTACCTGTTGGTTACCAACACTCACAATTTTTGCCAATTCGGGTCTGTTTCATGGATTATTACTCACTGTTTTGGGGTCCCAGAGCGATTTCCACGATTGACGATCCCCGGGGTGCATTTACATGTTGGTCGTCAAGACACGCAGTTTGGACCGATTCTGGACTGTTTCTTGGACTATTACTCAGTTTTGGGATCCCGAAGTGATTTCCACGATTGACGAACCCCGGGGTGCGTGTACGTGTCAGTTATCAACACTCACAATTTTGGCCAGTTCTGGTCCGTGTCGTGGACTATTACTCTCCATTTTGGGGTCCCAGAATGATTTCCATGATTGAAGATCCCCGGGGTGCGTTTGGGAGTCCATCGTCAACAGTGATAGTTTTGGCCAATTCTGACCCGTTTCAATGTCTATTACTCACCGTTTTGGGGTCCCGAAGCGATCTCCATAGTTGTTGAACCCCAAGGTGTGCTTACGTGTTGGTCATCAACAATCATAGTTTTGTCCGATTCTGGTCCGTTTCGTGCACTATTACTCACTATTTCGGGGTCCCGAAGTGTTTTGCACGATTGGCGAACCCCGGGGTGCGTTTACGTGTCGGTCATCAACACTCACGGTTTTGTCGATTCTAACGCGTTTCGTGGACTATTACTCACCGTTCTGGGGTCCCAAAGAGATTTCCACGATTGACAAACCCTATGGTGCGCTTACGTGACGGTCATCAACAATCGCAGTTTTGGCCGATTCTGGTCCGTTTGGTGCACTATTACTCACCGTTTTGGGGTCCTAGGGCGATTTACAGGATTTGCGATCCCCGGGGTGTGTTTATGTGTCGGTTATCAACACTCACCACTTTGCCCAATTCTGGTCTGTCACGTGGACAATTACTCACTGTTTTGGGGTCCTAGAGCGATTTCCACGATTCACAATCCCAGGGGTGCGTTTACGTGCCCGTCGTCAACACTCATAGTTCTGACCAATTCTAACCCGTTTCGTGGACTATTACTCACCTTTTTGGGGTCCCGAAGCGATTTCCATAGTTGTTGAACCCAAATATGCACTTACGTGTCGGTCATCAACAATCGCAGTTTTGGCCGATTCTGGTCCGTTTGGTGCACTATTACTCACCGTTTTGGGGTCCCGGAGGGAT
>NW_021215900.1:17233-19913 GCF_002162155.2 Triticum dicoccoides | reverse complement strand
ACCCGTTTCGTGGACTATTACTCACCTTTTTGGGGTCCCGAAGCGATTTCCATAGTTGTTGAACCC
Organism: Triticum dicoccoides; assembly: GCF_002162155.2. Lineage (NCBI taxonomy): Eukaryota > Viridiplantae > Streptophyta > Magnoliopsida > Poales > Poaceae > Triticum > Triticum dicoccoides. Next base: position 19,847 of record NW_021215900.1, on the reverse strand, counting down.
AAAGATGCACTTACGTGTCGGTCATCAACAATCGCAGTTTTGGCCGATTCTGGTCCGTTTGGTGCACTATTACTCACCGTTTTGGGGTCCCGGAGGGATTTCCACGATTGACGAACCCCGGGGTGCGTTTATGTGTCGGTTATCAACACTCACCATTTTGCCAATTTCTGGTCTGTCACGTGGACAATTACTCACTGTTTGGGGGTCCTAGAGCGATTTCCACGATTTACAATCCCAGGGGTGCGTTTACGTGCCCGTCGTCAACACTCATAGTTCTGGCCAATTCTGACCCGTTTCGTGGACTATTACTCACCTTTTTGGGGTCCCGAAGCTATTTCCATAGTTGTTGAACCCAAAGATGCACTTACGTGTCGTTCATCAACACTCGTAGTTTTGGCCGATTCTGGCCCGTTTTGTGGACTATTACTCGTTGTTTCGGGTCCCGGAGGGATTTCCACGATTGACGAACCCCTGGTGCGTTTATGTTTCGGTCATCAACAATCGTGGTTTTTGTCGATTATGTCCCTTTCGTGGACTATTACTCACCGTTTTAGGGTCCTAAAGCGATTTCCATTGTTGTCGAACCCCAAGGTGTGCTTTCGTGTTGGTCGTCAAGTCTCGCAGTTTTGGCCGATTCTGGCCCGTTTCTTGGATTATTACTCATTTTTGGGGGTCCCGAAGTGATTTCCACGATTGACGAACCCCGGGGGTGCGTTTATGTGTCGGTCATCAACACTCACAATTTTGGCCAATTCTGGCCGTCTCGTGGACTATTACTCACTGTTTTGGGGTCCCGGAGTGATTTCCACGATTGACGAACCTCTGGGTGCGTTTACGTGTCGGTCATCAGCACTCGCAGGTTTTGTTGATTCCGACCCGTTTCGTGGACTATTACTCACCGTTTTGGGGTCCCAAAGAGATTTCCATTTTTGTCGAACCCCAAGGTGTGCTTGCATGTTGGTCGTCAAGACTCGCAGTTTTGGCCGATTTTGGCCCGTTTTGAACTATTACACAGTTTTGGCATCCCGAAGTGATTTCCATGACTGACGAACCCCAGGGTGATTTTACCTGTTGGTTACCAACACTCACAATTTTTGCCAATTCGGGTCCGTTTCATGGATTATTACTCACTGTTTTGGGGTCCCAGAGCGATTTCCACGATTGACGATCCCCGGGGTGCATTTACATGTTGGTCGTCAAGACACGCAGTTTGGGCCGATTCTGGACTGTTTCTTGGACTATTACTCAATTTTGGGGTCCCGAAGTGATTTCCACGATTGACGAACCGCGGGGTGCGTGTACGTGTCAGTTATCAACACTCACAATTTGGCCAGTTCTGGTCCGTGTCGTGGACTATTACTCTCCATTTTGGGGTCCCAGAATGATTTCCATGATTGAAGATCCCCGGGGTGCGTTTGGGAGTCCATCGTCAACAGTGATAGTTTTGGCCAATTCTGACCCGTTTCAATGTCTATTACTCACCGTTTTGGGGTCCCGAAGCGATCTCCATAGTTGTTGAACCCCAAGGTGCGCTTACGTGTTGGTCATCAACAATCATAGTTTTGTCCGATTCTGGTCCGTTTCGTGCACTATTACTCACTATTTCGGGGTCCCGAAGTGTTTTGCACGATTGACGAACCCCGGGGTGCGTTTACGTGTCGGTCATCAACACTCGCGGTTTTGTCGATTCTAACGCGTTTCATGGACTATTACTCACCGTTTTGGGGTCCCAAAGAGATTTCCATGATTGACAAACTCTATGGTGCGCTTACGTGTCGGTCATCAACAATCGCAGGTTTGGCCGATTCTGGTCCGTTTGGTGCACTATTACTCACCATTTTGGGGTCCTAGAGCGATTTAGACGATTGGCCATCCCCGGGGTGCGTTTACGTGTCGGTTATCAACACTCACCATTTTGCCCAATTCTGGTCCGTCTCGTGGACTATCACTAACCGTTTTGGGGTCCCAGAGCGGTTTCCATGATTCACGATCCCGGGGGTGCGTTTACGTGCCCGTCATCAACACTTATTGTTCTGGCCAATTCTGACCCGTTTCGTGGACTATTACTCACCTTTATGGGGTCCCGAAGGGATTTCCATAGTTGTTGAACCCAAAGATGCACTTACGTGTCGTTCATCAACACTCGCAGTTTTGGCCGATTCTGGCCCGTTTTGTGGACTATAACTCGCTGCTTCGGGTCCCGGAGGGATTTCCACGTTTGACAAACCCCTGGTGCGTTTATGTTTCGGTCATGAACAATCGCGGTTTTCTTCGATTCTGTCCCTTTCGTGGACTACTACTCACCGTTTTGGGGTCCTAAAGCGATTTCCATTGTGTCGAACCCCAATGTGTGCTTACGGGTTGGTCGTCAAGTCTCGCAGTTTTGGCCAATTCTGGCCCGTTTCTTGGACTATTACTCAGTTTTGGGGTCCCGAAGTGATTTCCACGATTGACGAACCCCGGGGGTGCGTTTATGTGTCGGTCATCAACACTCACAATTTTGGTTAATTCTGGCCGTCTCGTGGACTATTACTCGCTGTTTTGGGGTCCCGAAGTGATTTCCATGATTGACGAACCTCTGGGTGCGTTTACATGTCGCTCATCAACACTCGCA
>NW_021215900.1:0-13154 GCF_002162155.2 Triticum dicoccoides | reverse complement strand
TTTTGCACGATTGACGAACCCCGGGGTGCGTTTACGTGTCGGTCATCAACACTCGCGGTTTTGTCGATTCTAACGCGTTTCGTGGACTATTACTCACCGTTTTGGGGTCCCAAAGAGATTTCCACGATTGACAAACCCTATGGTGCGCTTATGTGTCGGTCATCAACAATCGCAGTTTTGGCCGATTCTGGTCCGTTTGGTGCACTATTACTCACCATTTTGGGGTCCTAGAGCGATTTAGACGATTGGCCATCCCCGGGGTGCGTTTACGTGTCGGTTATCTACACTCACCATTTTGCCCAATTCTGGTCCGTCTTGTGGACTATCACTAACCGTTTTGGGGTCCCAGAGCGATTTCCATGATTCACGATCCCGGGGGTGCGTTTACGTGCCCGTCATCAACACTTATAGTTCTGGCCAATTCTGACCTGTTTCGTGGACTATTACTCACCTTTATGGGGTCCCGAAGCTATTTCCATAGTTGTTGAACCCAAAGATGCACTTATGTGTCGTTCATCAACACTCCCAGTTTTGGCCGATTCTGGCCCGTTTTGTGGACTATAACTCGCTGGTTCGTGTCCCGGAGGGATTTCCATGTTTGACAAACCCCTGGTGCGTTTATGTCTCGGACATGAACAATCGCGGTTTTCTTCGATTCTGTCCCTTTCGTGGACTACTACTCACCGTTTTGGGGTCCTAAAGCGATTTCCATTGTGTCGAACCCCAATGTGTGCTTACGTGTTGGTCGTCAAGTCTCGCAGTTTTGGCCAATTCTGGCCCGTTTCTTGGACTATTACTCAGTTTTGGGGTCCCGAAGTGATTTCCACGATTGACGAACCCCGGGGGTGCGTTTATGTGTCGGTCATCAACACTCACAATTTTGGTTAATTCTGGCCGTCTCGTGGACTATTACTCGTTGTTTTGGGGTCCCGGAGTGATTTCCATGATTGAAGAACCTCTAGGTGCGTTTACATGTCGGTCATCAACACTCGCAGGTTTTGTTGATTCCGACCCGTTTCGTGGACTATTACTCACCGTTTTGGGGTCCCAAAGAGATTTCCATTTTTGTCCATCCCCAAGGTGTGCTTGCGTGTTGGTCGTCAAGACTCGCAGTTTTGGCCGATTTTGGCCCGTTTTTGAACTATTACACAGTTTTGGCATCCCGAAGTCATTTCCACGATTGACAAACCCTACGGTGCACTTACGTGTCGGTCATCAACAATCGCAGTTTTGGCCGATTCTGGTCCGTTTGGTGCACTATTACTCACCGTTTTGGGGTCCTAGAGCGATTTACACGATTTGCGATCCCCGGGGTGCGTTTATGTGTCGGTTATCAACACTCACCATTTTGCCCAATTCTGGTCTGTCACGTGGACAATTACTCATTGTTTTTGGGTCCTAGAGCGATTTCCACGATTCACAATCCCAGGGGTGCGTTTACGTGCCCGTCGTCAACACTCATAGTTCTGGCCAATTCTGACCCGTTTCGTGGAATATTACTCACCTTTTTGGGGTCCCGAAGCGATTTCCATAGTTGTTGAACCCAAAGATGCACTTACGTGTCGTTCATCAACACTCGCAGTTTTGGCCGATTCTGGCCCGTTTTGTGGACTATTACTCGTTGTTTCGGGTCCCGGAGGGATTTCCACGATTGACGAACCCCTGGTGCGTTTATGTTTCGGTCATCAACAATCGCGGTTTTTGTCGATTATGTCCCTTTCGTGGACTATAACTCACCGTTTTAGGGTCCTAAAGCGATTTCCATTGTTGTCGAACCCCAAGGTGTGCTTTCGTGTTGGTCGTCAAGTCTCGCAGTTTTGGCCGATTCTGGCCCGTTTCTTGGATTATTACTCAGTTTTGGGGTCCCGAAGTGATTTCCACAATTGACGAACCCCGGGGGTGCGTTTATGTGTCGGTCATCAACACTCACAATTTTGGCCAATTTTGGCCGTCTCGTGGACTATTACTCACTGTTTTGGGGTCCTGGAGTGATTTCCACGATTGACGAACCTCTGGGTGCGTTTACGTGTCGGTCATCAACACTCGCAGGTTTTGTTGATTCCGACCCGTTTCGTGGACTATTACTCACCGTTTTCGGGTCCCAAAGAGATTTCCATTTTTGTCGAACCCCAAGGTGTGCTTGCATGTTGGTCGTCAAGACTCGCAGTTTTGGCCGATTTTGGCCCGTTTTGAACTATTACACAGTTTTGGCATCCCGAAGTGATTTCCACGACTGACGAACCCCAGGGTGATTTTACCTGTTGGTTACCAACACTCACAATTTTTGCCAATTCGGGTCTGTTTCATGGATTATTACTCACTGTTTTGGGGTCCCAGAGCGATTTCCACGATTGACGATCCCCAGGGTGCATTTACATGTTGGTCGTCAAGACACGCAGTTTGGGCCGATACTGGACTGTTTCTTGGACTATTACTCAGTTTTGGGGTCCCGAAGTGATTTCCACGATTGACGAACCCCGGGGTGCGTGTACGTGTCAGTTATCAACACTCACAATGTTGGCCAGTTCTGGTCCGTGTCGTGGACTATTACTCTCCATTTTGGGGTCCCAGAATGATTTCCATGATTGAAGATCCCCGGGGTGCGTTTGGGAGTCCATCGTCAACAGTGATAGTTTTGGCCAATTCTGACCCGTTTCAATGTCTATTACTCACCGTTTTGGGGTCCCGAAGCGATCTCCATAGTTGTTGAACCCCAAGGTGCGCTTACGTGTTCGTCATCAACAATCATAGTTTTGTCCGATTCTGGTCCATTTCGTGCACTATTACTCACTATTTCGGGGTCCCGAAGTGTTTTGCACGATTGACGAACCCCGGGGTGCGTTTATGTGTCGGTCATCAACACTCGAGGTTTTGTCGATTCTAACGCGTTTCGTGGACTATTACTCACCGTTTTGGGGTCCCAAAGAGCTTTCCACGATTGACAAACCCTATGGTGCGCTTACGTGTCGGTAATCAACAATCGCAGTTTTGGCCGATTCTGGTCCGTTTGGTGCACTATTACTCACCATTTTGGGGTCCTAGAGCGATTTAGACGATTGGCCATCCCCGGGGTGCGTTTACGTGTCGGTTATCAACACTCACCATTTTGCCCAATTCTGGTCCGTCTCGTGGACTATCACTAACCGTTTTGGGGTCCCAGAGCGATTTCCACGATTCACGATCCCGGGGATGCGTTTACGTGCCCGTCATCAACACTTATAATTCTGGTCAATTCTGACCCGTTTCGTGGACTATTACTCACCTTTATGGGGTCCCGAAGCGATTTCCATAGTTGTTGAACCCAAAGATGCACTTACGTGTCGTTCATCAACACTCCCAGTTTTGGCCGATTCTGGCCCGTTTTGTGGACTATAACTCGCTGGTTCGGGTCCCGGAGGGATTTCCACGTTTGACAAACCCCTGGTGCGTTTATGTTTCGGTCATGAACAATCGCGGTTTTCTTCGATTCTGTCCCTTTCGTGGACTACTACTCACCGTTTTGGGGTCCTAAAGCGATTTCCATTGTGTCGAACCCCAATGTGTGCTTACGTGTTGGTCGTCAAGTCTCGCAGTTTTGGCCAATTCTGGCCCGTTTCTTGGACTATTACTCAGTTTTGCGGTCCCGAAGTGATTTCCACGATTGACGAACCCCGGGGGTGCGTTTATGTGTTGGTCATCAACACTCACAATTTTGGTTAATTCTGGCTGTCTCGTGGACTATTACTCGCTGTTTTGGGGTCCCGGAGTGATTTCCATGATTGACGAACCTCTGGGTGCGTTTACATGTCGGTCATCAACACTCGCAGGTTTTGTTGATTCCGACCCGTTTCGTGGACTATTACTCACCGTTTTGGGGTCCCAAAGAGATTTCCATTTTTGTCAAACCCCAAGGTGTGCTTGCGTGTTGGTCGTCAAGACTCGCAGTTTTGGCCGATTTTGGCCCATTTTTGAACTATTACACAGTTTTGGCATCCCGAAGTGATTTCCACGATTGACAAACCCTACGGTGCGCTTATGTGTCGGTCATCAACAATCGCAGTTTTGGCCGATTCTGGTCCGTTTGGTGCACTATTACTCACCGTTTTGGGGTCCTAGAGCGATTTACAGGATTTGCGATCCCCAGGGTGCGTTTATGTGTCGGTTATCAACACTCACCATTTTGCCCAATTTTGGTCTGTCACGTGGACAATTACTCACTGTTTTTGGGTCCTAGAGCGATTTCCACGATTCACAATCCCAGGGGTGCGTTTACGTGCCCGTCGTCAACACTCATAGTTCTGGCCAATTCTGACCCGTTTCGTGGACTATTACTCACCTTTTTGGGGTCCCGAAGCGATTTCCATAGTTGTTGAACCCAAAGATGCACTTACGTGTCGTTCATCAACACTCGCAGTTTTGGCCGATTCTGGCCCGTTTTGTGGACTATTACTCGCTGTTTCGGGTCCCGGAGGGATTTCCACGATTGACGAACCCCTGGTGCGTTTATGTTTCGGTCATCAACAATCGCGGTTTTTGTCGATTATGTCCCTTTCATGGACTATTACTCACCGTTTTAGGGTCCTAAAGCGATTTCCATTGTTGTCAAACCCCAAGGTGTGCTTTCGTGTTGGTCGTCAAGTCTCGCAGTTTTGGCCGATTCAGGCCCGTTTCTTGGATTATTACTCAGTTTTGAGGTCCCGAAGTGATTTCCACGATTGACGAACCCCGGGGGTGTGTTTATGTGTCGGTCATCAACACTCACAATTTTGGCCAATTCTGGCCGTCTCGTGGACTATTACTCACTGTTTTGGGGTCCCGGAGTGATTTCCACGATTGACGAACCTCTGGGTGCGTTTACGTGTCGGTCATCAACACTCGCAGGTTTTGTTGATTCCGACCCGTTTCGTGGACTATTACTCACCGTTTTGGGGTCCCAAAGAGATTTCCATTTTTGTCGAACCCCAAGGTGTGCTTGCATGTTGGTCGTCAAGACTCGCAGTTTTGGCCGATTTTGGCCCGTTTTGAACTATTACACAGTTTTGGCATCCCGAAGTGATTTCCACGACTGACGAACCCCAGGGTGATTTTACCTGTTGGTTACCAACACTCACAATTTTTGCCAATTCGGTTCTGTTTCATGGATTATTACTCACTGTTTTGGGGTCCCAGAGCGATTTCCACGATTGACGATCCCCGGGGTGCATTTACATGTTGGTCGTCAAGACACGCAGTTTGGGCCGATACTAGACTGTTTCTTGGACTATTACTCAGTTTTGGGGTCCCGAAGTGATTTCCACGATTGACGAACCCCGGGGTGCGTGTACGTGTCAGTTATCAACACTCACAATTTTGGCCAGTTCTGGTCCGTGTCGTGGACTATTACTCTCCATTTTGGGGTCCCAGAATGATTTCCATGATTGAAGATCCCCAGGGTGCGTTTGGGAGTCCATCGTCAACAGTGATAGTTTTGGCCAATTCTGACCCGTTTCAATGTCTATTACTCACCGTTTTGGGGTCCCGAAGCGATCTCCATAGTTGTTGAACCCCAAGGTGCGCTTACGTGTTGGTCATCAACAATCATAGTTTTGTCCGATTCTGGTCCGTTTCGTGCACTATTACTCACTATTTCGGGGTCCCGAAGTGTTTTGCACGATTGACGAACCCCGGGGTGCGTTTACGTGTAGGTCATCAACACTCGAGGTTTTGTCGATTCTAACGCGTTTCGTGGACTATTACTCACCGTTTTGGGGTCCCAAAGAGCTTTCCACGATTGACAAACCCTATGGTGCGCTTACTTGTCGGTCATCAACAATCGCAGTTTTGGCCGATTCTGGTCCGTTTGGTGCACTATTACTCACCATTTTGGGGTCCTAGAGCGATTTAGACGATTGGCCATCCCCGGGGTGCGTTTACGTGTCGGTTATCAACACTCACCATTTTGCCCAATTCTGGTCCGTCTCGTGGACTATCACTAACCGTTTTGGGGTCCCAGAGCGATTTCCACGATTCACGATCCCGGGGATGCGTTTACGTGCCCGTCATCAACACTTATAATTCTGGCCAATTCTGACCCGTTTCGTGGACTATTACTCACCTTTATGGGGTCCCGAAGCGATTTCCATAGTTGTTGAACCCAAAGATGCACTTACGTGTCGTTCATCAACACTCGCAGTTTTGGTCGATTCTGGCCCGTTTTGTGGACTATAACTCGCTGGTTCGGGTCCCGGAGGGATTTCCACGTTTGACAAACCCCTGGTGCGTTTATGTTTCGGTCATGAACAATTGCGGTTTTCTTCGATTCTGTCCCTTTCGTGGACTACTACTCACCGTTTTGGGGTCCTAAAGCGATTTCCATTGTGTCGAACCCCAATGTGTGCTTACGTGTTGGTCGTCAAGTCTCGCAGTTTTGGCCAATTCTGGCCCGTTTCATGGACTATTACTCAGTTTTGGGGTCCCGAAGTGATTTCCACGATTGACGAACCCCGGGGGTGCGTTTATGTGTCGGTCATCAACACTCACAATTTTGGTTAATTCTGGCTATCTCGTGGACTATTACTCGCTGTTTTGGGGTCCCGGAGTGATTTCCATGATTGACGAACCTCTGGGTGCGTTTACATGTCGGTCATCAACAATCGCAGGTTTTGTTGATTCCGACCCGTTTCGTGGACTATTACTCACCGTTTTGGGGTCCCAAAGAGATTTCCATTTTTGTCAAACCCCAAGGTGTGCTTGCGTGTTGGTCGTCAAGACTCGCAGTTTTGGCCGATTTTGGCCCGTTTTTGAACTATTACACAGTTTTGGCATCCCGAAGTGATTTCCACGATTGACAAACCCTACGGTGCGCTTACGTGTCGGTCATCAACAATCGCAGTTTTGGCCGATTCTGGTCCGTTTGGTGCACTATTACTCACCGTTTTGGGGTCCTAGAGCGATTTACACGATTTGCGATCCCCGGGGTGCGTTTATGTGTCGGTTATCAACACTCACCATTTTGCCCAATTCTAGTCTGTCACGTGGACAATTACTCACTGTTTTTGGGTCCTAGAGCGATTTCCACGATTCACAATCCCAGGGGTGCGTTTACGTGCCCGTCGTCAACACTCATAGTTCTGGCCAATTCTGACCCGTTTCGTGGACTATTACTCAGCTTTTTGGGGTCCCGAAGCGATTTCCATAGTTGTTGAACCCAAAGATGCACTTACGTGTCGTTCATCAACACTCGCAGTTTTGGCCGATTCTGGCCGTTTTGTGGACTATTACTCGCTGTTTCGGGTCCCGGAGGGATTTCCACGATTGACGAACCCCTGGTGCGTTTATGTTTCGGTCATCAACAATCGCGGTTTTTGTCGATGATGTCCCTTTCGTGGACTATTACTCACCGTTTTAGGGTCCTAAAGCGATTTCCATTGTTGTCGAACCCCAAGGTGTGCTTTCGTGTTGGTCGTCAAGTCTCGCAGTTTTGGCCGATTCAGGCCCGTTTCTTGGATTATTACTCAGTTTTGGGGTCCCGAAGTGATTTCCACGATTGACGAACCCCGGGGGTGCGTTTATGTGTCGGTCATCAACACTCACAATTTTGGCCAATTCTGGCCGTCTCGTGGACTATTACTCACTGTTTTGGGGTCCCGGAGTGATTTCCACGATTGACGAACCTCTGGGTGCGTTTACGTGTCGGTCATCAACACTCGCAGGTTTTGTTGATTCCGACCCGTTTCGTGGACTATTACTCACCGTTTTGGGGTCCCAAAGAGATTTCCATTTTTGTCGAACCCCAAGTTGTGCTTGCATGTTGGTCGTCAAGACTCGCAGTTTTGGCCGATTTTGGCCCGTTTTGAACTATTACACAGTTTTGGCATCCCGAAGTGATTTCCACGACTGACGAACCCCAGGGTGATTTTACCTGTTGGTTACCAACACTCACAATTTTTGCCAATTCGGGTCTGTTTCATGGATTATTACTCACTGTTTTGGGGTCCCAGAGCGATTTCCACGATTGACGATCCCCGGGGTGCATTTACATGTTGGTCGTCAAGACACGCAGTTTGGGCCGATACTAGACTGTTTCTTGGACTATTACTCAGTTTTGGGGTCCCGAAGTGATTTCCACGATTGACGAACCCCGGGGTGCGTGTACGTGTCAGTTATCAACACTCACAATTTTGGCCAGTTCTGGTCCGTGTCGTGGACTATTACTCTCCATTTTGGGGTCCCAGAATGATTTCCATGATTGAAGATCCCCAGGGTGCGTTTGGGAGTCCATCGTCAACAGTGATAGTTTTGGCCAATTCTGACCCGTTTCAATGTCTATTACTCACCGTTTTGGGGTCCCGAAGCGATCTCCATAGTTGTTGAACCCCAAGGTGCGCTTACGTGTTGGTCATCAACAATCATAGTTTTGTCCGATTCTGGTCCGTTTCGTGCACTATTACTCACTATTTCGGGGTCCCGAAGTGTTTTGCACGATTGACGAACCCCGGGGTGCGTTTACGTGTTGGTCATCAACACTCGAGGTTTTGTCGATTCTAACGCGTTTCGTGGACTATTACTCACCGTTTTGGGGTCCCAAAGAGCTTTCCACGATTGACAAACCCTATGGTGCGCTTACGTGTCGGTCATCAACAATCGCAGTTTTGGCCGATTCTGGTCCGTTTGGTGCACTATTACTCACCATTTTGGGGTCCTAGAGCGATTTAGACGATTGGCCATCCCCGGGGTGCGTTTACGTGTCGGTTATCAACACTCACCATTTTGCCCAATTCTGGTCCGTCTCGTGGACTATCACTAACCGTTTTGGGGTCCCAGAGTGATTTCCACGATTCACGATCCCGGGGATGCGTTTACGTGCCCGTCATCAACACTTATAATTCTGGCCAATTCTGACCCGTTTCGTGGACTATTACTCACCTTTATGGGGTCCCAAAGCGATTTCCATAGTTGTTGAACCCAAAGATGCACTTACGTGTCGTTCATCAACACTCGCAGTTTTGGCCGATTCTGGCCCGTTTTGTGGACTATAACTCGCTGGTTCGGGTCCCGGAGGGATTTCCACGTTTGACAAACCCCTGGTGCGTTTATGTTTCGGTCATGAACAATCGCGGTTTTCTTCGATTCTGTCCCTTTCGTGGACTACTACTCACCGTTTTGGGGTCCTAAAGCGATTTCCATTGTGTCGAACCCCAATGTGTGCTTACGTGTTGGTCGTCAAATCTCGCAGTTTTGGCCAATTCTGGCCCATTTCTTGGACTATTACTCAGTTTTGGGGTCCCGAAGTGATTTCCACGATTGACGAACCCCGGGGGTGCGTTTATGTGTCGGTCATCAACACTCACAATTTTGATTAATTCTGGCTGTCTCGTGGACTATTACTCGCTGTTTTGGGGTCCCGGAGTGATTTCCATGATTGACGAACCTCTGGGTGCGTTTACATGTCGGTCATCAACACTCGCAGGTTTTGTTGATTCCGACCCGTTTCGTGGACTATTACTCACCGTTTTGGGGTCCCAAAGAGATTTCCATTTTTGTCAAACCCCAAGGTGTGCTTGCGTGTTGGTCGTCAAGACTCGCAGTTTTTGCCGATTTTGGCCCGTTTTTGAACTATTACACAGTTTTGGCATCCCGAAGTGATTTCCCCGTTGACAAACCCTACGGTGCGCTTACGTGTCGGTCATCAACAATCGCAGTTTTGGCCGATTCTGGTCCGTTTGGTGCACTATTACTCACCGTTTTGGGGTCCTAGAGCGATTTACAGGATTTGCGATCCCCAGGGTGCGTTTATGTGTCGGTTATCAACACTCACCATTTTGCCCAATTTTGGTCTGTCACGTGGACAATTACTCACTGTTTTTGGGTCCTAGAGCGATTTCCACGATTCACAATCCCAGGGGTGCGTTTACGTGCCCGTCGTCAACACTCATAGTTCTGGCCAATTCTGACCCGTTTCGTGGACTATTACTCACCTTTTTGGGGTCCCGAAGCGATTTCCATAGTTGTTGAACCCAAAGATGCACTTACGTGTCGTTCATCAACACTCGCAGTTTTGGCCGATTCTGGCCCGTTTTGTGGACTATTACTCGCTGTTTCGGGTCCCGGAGGGATTTCCACGATTGACGAACCCCTGGTGCGTTTATGTTTCGGTCATCAACAATCGCGGTTTTTGTCGATTATGTCCCTTTCATGGACTATTACTCACCGTTTTAGGGTCCTAAAGCGATTTCCATTGTTGTCGAACCCCAAGGTGTGCTTTCGTGTTGGTCGTCAAGTCTCGCAGTTTTGGCCGATTCAGGCCCGTTTCTTGGATTATTACTCAGTTTTGAGGTCCCGAAGTGATTTCCACGATTGACGAACCCCGGGGGTGCGTTTATGTGTCGGTCATCAACACTCACAATTTTGGCCAATTCTGGCCGTCTCGTGGACTATTACTCACTGTTTTGGGGTCCCGGAGTGATTTCCACGATTGACGAACCTCTGGGTGCGTTTACGTGTCGGTCATCAACACTCGCAGGTTTTGTTGATTCCGACCCGTTTCGTGGACTATTACTCACCGTTTTGGGGTCCCAAAGAGATTTCCATTTTTGTCGAACACCAAGGTGTGCTTGCATGTTGGTCGTCAAGACTCGCAGTTTTGGCCGATTTTGGCTCGTTTTGAACTATTACACAGTTTTGGCATCCCGAAGTGATTTCCACGACTGACGAACCCCAGGGTGATTTTACCTGTTGGTTACCAACACTCACAATTTTTGCCAATTCGGGTCTGTTTCATGGATTATTACTCACTGTTTTGGGGTCCCAGAGCGATTTCCACGATTGACGATCCCCGGGGTGCATTTACATGTTGGTCGTCAAGACACGCAGTTTGGGCCGATACTAGACTGTTTCTTGGACTATTACTCAGTTTTGGGGTCCCGAAGTGATTTCCACGATTGACGAACCCCGGGGTGCGTGTACGTGTCAGTTATCAACACTCACAATTTTGGCCAGTTCTGGTCCGTGTCGTGGACTATTACTCTCCATTTTGGGGTCCCAGAATGATTTCCATGATTGAAGATCCCCAGGGTGCGTTTGGGAGTCCATCGTCAACAGTGATAGTTTTGGCCAATTCTGACCCGTTTCAATGTCTATTACTCACCGTTTTGGGGTCCCGAAGCGATCTCCATAGTTGTTGAACCCCAAGGTGCGCTTACGTGTTCGTCATCAACAATCATAGTTTTGTCCGATTCTGGTCCGTTTCGTGCACTATTACTCACTATTTCGGGGTCCCGAAGTGTTTTGCACGATTGACGAACCCTATGGTGCGTTTACGTGTTGGTCATCAACACTCGAGGTTTTGTCGATTCTAACGCGTTTCGTGGACTATTACTCACCGTTTTGGGGTCCCAAAGAGCTTTCCACGATTGACAAACCCTATGGTGCGCTTACGTGTCGGTCATCAACAATCGCAGTTTTGGCCGATTCTGGTCCGTTTGGTGCACTATTACTCACCATTTTGGGGTCCTAGAGCGATTTAGACGATTGGCCATCCCCGGGGTGCGTTTACGTGTCGGTTATCAACACTCACCATTTTGCCCAATTCTGGTCCGTCTCGTGGACTATCACTAACCGTTTTGGGGTCCCAGAGCGATTTCCACGATTCACGATCCCGGGGATGCGTTTACGTGCCCGTCATCAACACTTATAATTCTGGCCAATTCTGACCCGTTTCGTGGACTATTACTCACCTTTATGGGGTCCTGAAGCGATTTCCATAGTTGTTGAACCCAAAGATGCACTTACGTGTCGTTCATCAACACTCGCAGTTTTGGCCGATTCTGGCCCGTTTTGTGGACTATAACTCGCTGGTTCGGGTCCCGGAGGGATTTCCACGTTTGACAAACCCCTGGTGCGTTTATGTTTCGGTCATGAACAATCGCGGTTTTCTTCGATTTTGTCCCTTTCGTGGACTACTACTCACCGTTTTGGGGTCCTAAAGCGATTTCCATTGTGTCGAACCCCAATGTGTGCTTACGTGTTGGTCGTCAAATCTCGCAGTTTTGGCCAATTCTGGCCCGTTTCTTGGACTGTTACTCAGTTTTGGGGTCCCGAAGTGATTTCCACGATTGACGAACCCCGGGGGTGCGTTTATGTGTCGGTCATCAACACTCACAATTTTGATTAATTCTGGCTGTCTCGTGGACTATTACTCGCTGTTTTGGGGTCCCGGAGTGATTTCCATGATTGACGAACCTCTGGGTGCGTTTACATGTCGGTCATCAACACTCACAGGTTTTGTTGATTCCGACCCGTTTCGTGGACTATTACTCACCGTTTTGGGGTCCCAAAGAGATTTCCATTTTTGTCAAACCCCAAGGTGTGCTTGCGTGTTGGTCGTCAAGACTCGCAGTTTTGGCCGATTTTGGCCCGTTTTTGAACTATTACACAGTTTTGGCAGCCCGAAGTGATTTCCCCGTTGACAAACCCTACGGTGCGCTTACGTGTCGGTCATCAACAATCGCAGTTTTGGCCGATTCTGGTCTGTTTGGTGCACTATTACTCACCATTTTGGGGTCCTAGAGCGATTTACAGGATTTGCGATCCCCAGGGTGCGTTTATGTGTCGGTTATCAACACTCACTATTTTGCCCAATTTTGGTCTGTCACGTGGACAATTACTCACTGTTTTTGGGTCCTAGAGCGATTTCCACGATTCACAATCCCAGGGGTGCGTTTACGTGCCCGTCGTCAACACTCATAGTTCTGGCCAATTCTAACCCGTTTCGTGGACTATTACTCAGCTTTTTGGGGTCCCGAAGCGATTTCCATAGTTGTTGAACCCAAAGATGCACTTACGTGTCGTTCATCAACACTCGCAGTTTTGGCCGATTCTGGCCCGTTTTGTGGACTATTACTCGCTGTTTCGGGTCCCGGAGGGATTTCCACGATTGACGAACCCCTGGTGCGTTTATGTTTCGGTCATCAACAATCGCGGTTTTTGTCGATTATGTCCCTTTCGTGGACTATTACTCACCGTTTTAGGGTCCTAAAGCGATTTCCATTGTTGTCGAACCCCAAGGTGTGCTTTCGTGTTGGTCGTCAAGTCTCGCAGTTTTGGCCGATTCAGGCCCGTTTCTTGGATTATTACTCAGTTTTGAGGTCCCAAAGTGATTTCCACGATTGACGAACCCCGGGGGTGCGTTTATGTGT
>NW_021215899.1:0-1972 GCF_002162155.2 Triticum dicoccoides | reverse complement strand
CCTCCGCATCAGCAGCAGGAGCCACAGAAGTATCAACAGCAGCACCAACAGTTTGGCCAAACGCAAGAGGAACACGGCTTGCTCGGCGGAGGTCTGCTTCGCGACGTGGAGGTAGTCGTTGTTGTTGTTGTTGGAGAGGTGCGTTAGGTGCAGCGGGTGGTGGTGGTGGAAGACGCGCGAGCAATTCATTAAACTTGTTATCGAGCTTTGTTTCGAACGTCTTCTCAAGGCCAGTGATCTTCTCCATGGCCTCTTCAAAATTGTTCAGCACATCTTGCACCTGTTCAGTCATCATTTGCTGAAACTTATCATGAAGCTCCTTGTTCGATAAATTCTCCCAGTCAATCTCGTTGGCTTGTGATCCTGGCATGGTTAGCAGCAATAGAAACACACAAGAATATGATCCTACAGACTACGAACAAGTGGTGGTGGTGGGTGTCACAAATCCGTCAAGCGAATCTCAAATTCTTACCAGTTCTTACCCAGCAGCAGGCGGTGATCGGCAACCGTTGTAGTCAAAAACTCTCAAAGCTTGGATAGAGCGATTACCAGGGAGAGTCAAAACGCACGACGTAGATGTATGTGGAGCTGGGAAGGCTTATAATATGGTAGCAAAAAGGGCAGCAATAATCAATTCAGAGATGCAAAGTTGAATAAACGCTCAACGACGGTACTGTGCTGGTCCTAGGCTAGACTGTGCTAGAGACGCGAGCCTAGAACACTAACAAAATCACGGCGCGGCACGTAAACAAGGGAAAAGCACACTCTGAATTTTTTTTTTCGCTCTTTTTTCTTTTTTTTTGCGCTCTTCTTTTTTTTGCGCTGCTTTTTTTTTTGCGAAAAATCACTATAATGGCGAGTGTCTCAAAACTCTTCCTAGCTCAAACTGAGAGGATGGCACGAAATTTTTTTCGACCAATTTTTTTTTTTCGACTGCCCGGACCCAAAAACTGGAAACGGGTCAAAAAAAACTTCCTATAATGGCACCTGTCTCAAAACACTCAGAAACACCTAAAAATAGGATAGCCAGAAATTTTTTCGAAAAATGCGTTTTCGAAAAATTTTGGGCCTAAACGGAGCGTGGCTACCCGACTCCGGCAACCTACTCCGGCAAGGAAACACGAATCGGAATCTAGATGGATCCCGAAAACAAACCTAATAAGCAAGGAACTCGGATTGGTGGTGGATATATGGTGGTGGTATATGGCAGCGGTGGTGGTAGCGGTGGTAGTATATGGATATGGATCGGTGGTGGTATATGGACATGAATTGGTGGTGGTATATGGATACGGATTCGGAGCGGTGGTGGTAGATGGCAGGGGCGATGATGATGGTGCGGCGGCGGCGTGACAACTTATGACCAGAACTCGAAACTCTAAAAGACTAGACTCTAAGACCAGCAACTAGACACGACGATGCAACCGCAAATTCAACAAAGCAAAACCCTAAAAAGATTATGCAAGGCTCAGATTGGTTCGGATATGATGAACTAACCCTAATTTTTTTGTGGCTTTTTCGTGGACTATAGGTATGAAGAACAGACTCGATCTAAACTACGAAAAACTGTAAAATCTCACCGAGCAACCTGGAAATCTGATACCACTTGATAGAGGCAAAGGTGTCCCGTCTTTCAATGAGATGGTGGATTTCGCTTTGGTGGAAGTCGACTTTGACGATCCGACTACGAACGTGCGAGGACGTCGCGCCTTAGCAATCGCTAAACCAACTCCGAGAGGTTATTGACCACGCCGGAGCACGATCAACCTGACCACGAGGGTCTGTTTCCTGCGAGCAAACGAAGAACAAGCAAGAAACTAAGATTGCAATCTGGATATTGCGAATATAAGATGAAAGCTTTATTGATCAAGGTGGGGTTCTGTGACGCCTTTGTCTGGTCGTTGAACACAAACGAAGTACGCGAAGTTGCAGCTATGGCGAACTTTTAATCTAAACAAAACACAAAGTCTAAACG
>NW_021215898.1:0-1038 GCF_002162155.2 Triticum dicoccoides | reverse complement strand
GATGCCACTTCATAAATTTCGTCCCGAGGCTATTTTAGGTGCTGCGTCACCTTATTATTGGGCCAGGCCCATGTAATTTCGAAATACATAAGTATAGGCTATTTTTAGAGTCCGTATGTGTGGGGAAACAAGAGATAGGGTTGATTTCGGACCCCTCCACCAAGGGCCACGAAATTCCCCCCTCTTCCTCCATATATACAGCCCTTAGGGCATCGTTTAGACTTTGGGTTTTGTTTAGATTAAAAGTTCGCCATAGCTGCAACTTCGCGTACTTCGTTTGTGTTCAACGACCAGACAAAGGCGTCACAGAACCCCACCTTGATCAATAAAGCTTTCATCTTATATTCGCAATATCCAGATTGCAATCTTAGTTTCTTGCTTGTTCTTCGTTTGCTCGCAGGAAACAGACCCTTGTGGTCAGGTTGATCGTGCTCCAGCATGGTCAATAACCTCTCGGAGTTGGTTTAGCGATTGCTAAGGCGCGACGTCCTCGCACGTTCGTAGTCGGATCGTCAAAGTCGACTTCCACCAAAGCGATATCCAACATCTCATCGAAAGACGGGACACCTTTGCCTCTATCAGCAGCAGGGGCTGTGGGTGTAACAATTGTATTGATGTCCTCATCATCCTCCCCTTCTTGAAATGAAGTCGTCCTCGACGGAAGTTCATCTTCCTCACCCAAATAAGGCTTCAAATCTGCAATGTTAAAAGTGGGACTAACCCCAAAATCTGCAGGCAGCTCAAGTTTATATGCATTATCATTTATTTTCTCTAACACCTTAAAGGGACCATCAGCACGTGGCATTAACTTTGATTTGCGCAAATCAGGAAATCTATCCTTACGCAAATGTAACCAAACAAGATCTCCAGGTGCAAACACAACATGTTTTCTACCCTTATCTCCAGCAAGTTTATATTTAGCATTCATACGCTCAATGTTTTCCTTAGTTAACTCATGCATTTTTAAAATCAATTCAGCACGTTGTTTAGCATCAAAATTAACCTTCTCCGAAGATGGAAGAGGCAACAAATCAATAG
>NW_021215897.1:0-797 GCF_002162155.2 Triticum dicoccoides | reverse complement strand
GGAGGAGCCGACCAATACTGGGTCGACGGTTGCCGCAGCAGAACGCCGCGGACACATGCGCGAAAATGCGTCGCACCGCGGACGGGGAGCGCATCTACGTCGAGTGGAGCCTCCTGGAGCCATGCGGAGTCGTCGGCGATGAAGGTGAGAGTGCCGAGACGGATCTCTTGACCCTCGACCAAAACTCCAGCAGACACCATGATGAAAGTACTCGGAAGAATCGCAACTTCTCCACAAAATCGCTAAAACACCTGCCCCACGGTGGGCGCCAACTGTCGTGGTTCTAAGCCTGACAGTAGAGTGGGGGTAGGTATGGAGAGGCAAGGTCCTAGCTATGGAGAGGTTGTAAGCACAAAGGATGTACGAGTTCAGGCCCTTCTCGGAAGAAGTAACAGCCCTACGTCTCGGAGCCCGGAAGCGGTTGAGTGGATTATGAATGTATGGATTACAAGGTGCCGAACCCTTCTGCCTGTGGAGGGGGGTGGCTTATATAGAGCGCGCCAGGACCCCAGCCAGCCCACGTAGGAGAGGGTTTAAGGTGAGTTAAGTCTGGGGCGTTACTGGTAACGCCCCACATAAAGTGCCTTTACTATCATAAAGTCTACTTAATTACAGGCCGTTGCGGTGCAGAGTGCCTCTTGACCTCCTGGTGGTCGAGTGAGTCTTCGTGGTCGAGTCCTTCAGGCCAGTCGAGTGAATCCTCGTTGGTCGACTGGAAGGCGACCTCTTCTAGGGATGTCCTAGGGTAAGTTACTTGGACAGGTCCATGACCCTACCCTAGGTACATAACCCCATCA
>NW_021215896.1:0-1328 GCF_002162155.2 Triticum dicoccoides | reverse complement strand
GAACGGAAATGAATCAACATTCCCGCAAAATATATATAGGCCACTCAGCTTCATTGAAACAACAAAGCCACTTGGGCACAAACAACATGACCACTTCAGTGAAAAGATATAATCAACAATAAAAGTCTAGGAAGGGATCATCTTTAAAATAAAACTTGCCTAAATAACCTAGATAATTAACCTAATCAAACTAGTTAACCTGACTAGTTCTCTGTCAAAGCCCTAACTAAATTTTTGCACTAACCTAGGTGATTAACCTAATTAAACTAGTTAACCTAACTACTTCTCTGTCAAAGCCCTAACTAAATTTTTGCCCTAACCTAGATAATTAACATAATTAAACTAGCTAACCTATGCATGAGAGAGAGAGGAGGGGTGGGGGCTTACAGAGGATGGCTCCGGTGGTGGCGAGGGAGGCAGTGGTGGCGAGGGAGGCAGGGGCGTCTCCGGTGACGGCGAGGGAGGCAGTTCTGGCGAGGGAGGATCAGGTGGCGTCGACGGCGGCTCCGGTGGTGTTGATGAGGCCGCGCGGCTCCGTGGCGTTGGGGGCGGCTCCGATGGCGTCGACGGCGCACGGCTCTGGTGGCTCCGGGGGCGTCGACGTCGGCAGGAGACGGCGGCGAAGTGGAGCGACGACGAATCGGGGAGACAGCGGCGGGGTGGGTCGAGAGATTTGGGGGGCAAGTGGTGGCCGGGGGAAACGGTTTTTTGGTTAAGTCGAAACTAGCGGTAGCGCGTTTCGCAGAACGCGCTATAGCTAAGGTAGCTATAGTGCTTTTTCCAAAACGCGCTACTGCTATACATATGTAAGTTTCTCTCTTTTTTATTTCCTTTTCTGTTTCTATAGCGGGAGTCCTCGAAACGCGTTGCAGCTGCGTTAGCTACAGCGCATCTTACTAACACACGCTACAGCTAAGCCTTTCTCTGTTTTTTCGCTTTTTCATTTATTTTGCTTTACATTTTATTTTTTCTTTCTCCTTTTTCTGTTTCTTTCATTTTCATTTACTTTTCTATTTGTTTTTCATTTTATTTTATTTCCATTAGCAGTAGTGCTGTTACAGGGAAACGCGCTGCTACTCATGCCCTAGCGGTAGCGCGCTTCCTGCAAGGCCGCTACTACTATGCGTAGCCCATCGTTCCAGCAATGGGAATATTAGTAGTAGCGCTTTTACGGGCACACGCGCTACTGCTAGAATCGTATCTGCAGCGCGGTTTATTTTGAACCGCTACTGCTATCTAGCACTAGCGCCCTTTTTTAACCCGCGTTGTTGCTAAATTTCTGTGTATAAGGTTTTCCCTAGTAGTGGGGGTAGGCGAGTTTGTCCCCC
>NW_021215895.1:0-2680 GCF_002162155.2 Triticum dicoccoides | reverse complement strand
GTGCCGAGGCAAAGGCATAAGCTTCCACAAAACATTATTTGATTGTTCATTCTGTGTGCTAACCTGTGAATCTCACCAACTCGAATTCCAGTCTAAAAGCCCCCCGGCAGAACATGTTTCCTTCACGCGATACTACATACACTTAGCTACCGGGCGCGGTCTTCTTTTCCTCAACCGAGTCAAGTCGCTTGATGCCCCATCTGGTTGATGGAGGTTTATCCATCCTGCAGTACACTGATGATACGATCATCTTTATGGAGCACGACTTGGCAAAAGCGAGAAATATGAAGCTGGTGTTATGTTTATTTGAACAATTGACCGGATTAAAGATTAACTTTCATAAAAGTGAGTTGATCTGTTTTGGTAGGGCCAATGAGGAACAAGAGGCTTATGGACAATTGTTTGGATGCGAATTGGGGACATTACGTTTCACGTACTTAGGTATACCCATTCACCATCGTAAGCTGTCAAACAGAGAATGGAAGTGTATCGAGGATCGGTTTGAGAAGAAACTGAGTTTCTGGAAGGGCAAACTCATGTCAGACGGAGGCCGTTTGATTCTTATTAATTCGGTGCTCACGAGTATGCCTATGTTTCTCTTGTCCTTCTTCGAAGTCCCAGTTGGTGTTAGGAAAAGGCTGGACTTCTATCGATCCCGGTTCTTCTAGCAGAGCGATGAACTAAAGAGAAAGTACCGACTCGCTAAATGGGATATCATCTGTTGACCAAAGGACCAGGGGGGCCTTGGTATTGAGAATCTTGAAGTCAAGAACAAATGTCTTCTCAGTAAGTGGTTGTATAAGTTATTAGCGAAGACTGAAGCCACGTGGGCGCAGATTCTCCGTAGTAAGTATCTGCAGTCCAAAACTTTGTCCCAGGTGACTGTGAGACCAACGGACTCGCCTTTTTGGAAGGGGCTTATGAGAGTCAAAGTAGCCTTATTTAATAGGCCAAAGTTTATAGTCGGTAATGGCACTACCACACGCTTCTGGGGGGATACTTGGCTTGGTGAAACGCCGCTGGCGCTTCAGTATCCGTCCCTGTATAGTATTGTTCAGCGGTGTGATGCTTTTGTTGCGACAATTATGCAGTCCATCCCCTCAATATTCAATTTAGGAGGACGGTAGTTGGCAACCGTGGGAAGTGTGGCTTCATCTGGTCAGTAGACCGATGGAGGTTCAGCTGTCTCATCAGCCCGATCAGTTGCGTTGGAAGCTTACTAGGTCAGTCAACTATTAAATCGATGTGTATCGATGTCATTAACTCTACCGCCATTCCTAGTTTCCAATATGTTTGGCAAGTAAAAGTCCTTTGAAAATTAAAGTGTTTATGTGGTTTGTACATAAACAAGTGATATTGACAAAGGATAACTTGGTAAAGTGCAACTGGACATGATCTACGAGGTGTAGTTTTTGTGATCGGGATGAAACCATCAAACACCTTTTCTTTGATTGCCCGTTGGCCAAAGTTTTGTGGCAGATGGTGCACATTGCCTTTAACATTATTCCTCCGAATTCTGTCAATACGTTATTTGGAACGTGGCTTGTTGGGATAGAGTCCGAAACAGCTAGACACATTCACGTAGGAGTATGTGCTTTGTTGTGGGCAATTTGGAATTGCAGAAATGATTTGGTTTTTAACAGAACAACAAATATTCATTTTTTGCAGGTTTACATGAATAAAACCTTCTATGGTCATACACACAATGTTAATCGTTTATTGAATCTCGATCGTAGTGATACACATATTCATAATTTTGATGCCAAAAGATGCAAAGTTGATAATGATAGTGCAACATATTTGTGGCACTGCCGTTTGGGTCATATCGGTGTAAAGCGCATGAAGAAACTCCATGCAGATGGACTTTTGGAATCACTTGATTATGAATCATTTGATACTTGCGAACCGTGCCTTATGGGCAAGTTGACTAAAACTCTGTTCTCCGGAACAATGGAACGAGCCAATGACTTATTGGAAATAATACATACCGATGTATGCGGTCTGATAAGTGTTGAGGCTCGTGGCGGGTATCGTTATTTTCTGATCTTCACAAATGAATTGAGCAGATATGGGTATATCTACTTAATGAAATGCAAGTCTGAAACATTTGAAAAGTTAAAAGAATTTCTGTGTGAAGTGGAGAATCATCGTAAAAAGAAAATAAAGCTTCTACGATCTGATGGTGGAGGAGAATATTTGAGTTACGAGTTTGGCCTTCATTAAAACAACATGGAATAGTTTCACAGCTCACGCCACCTGGAACACCACAGCGTAATGGTGTGTTCGAACATCATAACCGCACTTTTTTAGATATGGTGCGATCTATGATGTCTTTTACTGATTTACCACTATCCTTTTGGGGATATGTGTTAAAGACAGCTGCATTCACGTTAAACAGGGCACCGTCAAGGTCTATTGAGACGACACCATATGAACTGTGATTTGGCAACAAACCGCTGTCGTTTCTTAAAGTTTGGGGATGTGATGCTTATGTCAAAAGGATTCAACCTGATAAGCTCAAACCCAAATTGGATAAGTGCGTCTTCATAGGATACCCTAAGGAAACAACTGGGTACACCTTCTACCACAAGTACGAAGGTAAGATATTTTTTTGCTAAGAACGGAACCTTTCTAGAGAAGGAGTTTCTCTCGAAAGAAGTGAGTAGGAGGAAAGTAGAAC
>NW_021215894.1:0-2680 GCF_002162155.2 Triticum dicoccoides | reverse complement strand
GTGCCGAGGCAAAGGCATAAGCTTCCACAAAACATTATTTGATTGTTCATTCTGTGTGCTAACCTGTGAATCTCACCAACTCGAATTCCAGTCTAAAAGCCCCCCGGCAGAACATGTTTCCTTCACGCGATACTACATACACTTAGCTACCGGGCGCGGTCTTCTTTTCCTCAACCGAGTCAAGTCGCTTGATGCCCCATCTGGTTGATGGAGGTTTATCCATCCTGCAGTACACTGATGATACGATCATCTTTATGGAGCACGACTTGGCAAAAGCGAGAAATATGAAGCTGGTGTTATGTTTATTTGAACAATTGACCGGATTAAAGATTAACTTTCATAAAAGTGAGTTGATCTGTTTTGGTAGGGCCAATGAGGAACAAGAGGCTTATGGACAATTGTTTGGATGCGAATTGGGGACATTACGTTTCACGTACTTAGGTATACCCATTCACCATCGTAAGCTGTCAAACAGAGAATGGAAGTGTATCGAGGATCGGTTTGAGAAGAAACTGAGTTTCTGGAAGGGCAAACTCATGTCAGACGGAGGCCGTTTGATTCTTATTAATTCGGTGCTCACGAGTATGCCTATGTTTCTCTTGTCCTTCTTCGAAGTCCCAGTTGGTGTTAGGAAAAGGCTGGACTTCTATCGATCCCGGTTCTTCTAGCAGAGCGATGAACTAAAGAGAAAGTACCGACTCGCTAAATGGGATATCATCTGTTGACCAAAGGACCAGGGGGGCCTTGGTATTGAGAATCTTGAAGTCAAGAACAAATGTCTTCTCAGTAAGTGGTTGTATAAGTTATTAGCGAAGACTGAAGCCACGTGGGCGCAGATTCTCCGTAGTAAGTATCTGCAGTCCAAAACTTTGTCCCAGGTGACTGTGAGACCAACGGACTCACCTTTTTGAAAGGGGCTTATGAGAGTCAAAGTAGCCTTATTTAATAGGCCAAAGTTTATAGTCGGTAATGGCACTACCACACGCTTCTGGGGGGATACTTGGCTTGGTGAAACGCCGCTGGCGCTTCAGTATCCGTCCCTGTATAGTATTGTTCAGCGGTGTGATGCTTTTGTTGCGACAATTATGCAGTCCATCCCCTCAATATTCAATTTAGGAGGACGGTAGTTGGCAACCGTGGGAAGTGTGGCTTCATCTGGTCAGTAGACCGATGGAGGTTCAGCTGTCTCATCAGCCCGATCAGTTGCGTTGGAAGCTTACTAGGTCAGTCAACTATTAAATCGATGTGTATCGATGTCATTAACTCTACCGCCATTCCTAGTTTCCAATATGTTTGGCAAGTAAAAGTCCTTTGAAAATTAAAGTGTTTATGTGGTTTGTACATAAACAAGTGATATTGACAAAGGATAACTTGGTAAAGTGCAACTGGACATGATCTACGAGGTGTAGTTTTTGTGATCGGGATGAAACCATCAAACACCTTTTCTTTGATTGCCCGTTGGCCAAAGTTTTGTGGCAGATGGTGCACATTGCCTTTAACATTATTCCTCCGAATTCTGTCAATACGTTATTTGGAACGTGGCTTGTTGGGATAGAGTCCGAAACAGCTAGACACATTCACGTAGGAGTATGTGCTTTGTTGTGGGCAATTTGGAATTGCAGAAATGATTTGGTTTTTAACAGAACAACAAATATTCATTTTTTGCAGGTTTACATGAATAAAACCTTCTATGGTCATACACACAATGTTAATCGTTTATTGAATCTCGATCGTAGTGATACACATATTCATAATTTTGATGCCAAAAGATGCAAAGTTGATAATGATAGTGCAACATATTTGTGGCACTGCCGTTTGGGTCATATCGGTGTAAAGCGCATGAAGAAACTCCATGCAGATGGACTTTTGGAATCACTTGATTATGAATCATTTGATACTTGCGAACCGTGCCTTATGGGCAAGTTGACTAAAACTCTGTTCTCCGGAACAATGGAACGAGCCAATGACTTATTGGAAATAATACATACCGATGTATGCGGTCTGATAAGTGTTGAGGCTCGTGGCGGGTATCGTTATTTTCTGATCTTCACAAATGAATTGAGCAGATATGGGTATATCTACTTAATGAAATGCAAGTCTGAAACATTTGAAAAGTTAAAAGAATTTCTGTGTGAAGTGGAGAATCATCGTAAAAAGAAAATAAAGCTTCTACGATCTGATGGTGGAGGAGAATATTTGAGTTACGAGTTTGGCCTTCATTAAAACAACATGGAATAGTTTCACAGCTCACGCCACCTGGAACACCACAGCGTAATGGTGTGTTCGAACATCATAACCGCACTTTTTTAGATATGGTGCGATCTATGATGTCTTTTACTGATTTACCACTATCCTTTTGGGGATATGTGTTAAAGACAGCTGCATTCACGTTAAACAGGGCACCGTCAAGGTCTATTGAGACGACACCATATGAACTGTGATTTGGCAACAAACCGCTGTCGTTTCTTAAAGTTTGGGGATGTGATGCTTATGTCAAAAGGATTCAACCTGATAAGCTCAAACCCAAATTGGATAAGTGCGTCTTCATAGGATACCCTAAGGAAACAACTGGGTACACCTTCTACCACAAGTACGAAGGTAAGATATTTTTTTGCTAAGAACGGAACCTTTCTAGAGAAGGAGTTTCTCTCGAAAGAAGTGAGTAGGAGGAAAGTAGAAC
>NW_021215893.1:0-3061 GCF_002162155.2 Triticum dicoccoides | reverse complement strand
CAAGGCCGGGCATGACCCAGAAAAGTGTGTCCGGACAAAGGGGATCGAGCATGTTGGGAAATGTGGTGCACCCCTGCAGGGAAGTTAATATATTCGAATAGCCGTGATCTTCGGTAACAGGACGACTTGGAGTTGTACCTTGACCTTATGACAACTAGAACCGGATACTTAATAACCGGTGATCACTCTCTCACAGGGCGACGAGGGGAGGATCATCGGTTAGGATTATGCTACACGATGCTACTTGGTGAACTTACCATCTACTCTCTTCTCCTGCTGCAAGATGGAGGTTACCAGAAGCGTAGTCTTCGATTGGACTAGCTATCCCCCTCTTATTCTGGCATTCTGCAGTTCAGTCCACATATGATACCCTTATTCCATTTGATACCATTGCATACATATGTAGTGTAGCTCCTTGCTTGCGAGTACTTTGGATGAGTACTCACGGTTGCTTTGCTCCCTCTTTTCCCCCTTTCTATACCCGATTGCTGCGACCAGATGTTGGAGCCCAGGAGCCAGACGCCACCGTCGACGACGACTACTACTACTCGGGAGGTGCCTACTACTACGTGCAGCCCGCTAACGATGACCAGGAGTAGTTTAGGAGGATCCCAGGCAGGAGGCCTGCGCCTCTTTCGATCTGTATCCCAGTTTGTGCTAGCCTTCTTAAGGCAAACTTGTTTAACTTATGTCTGTACTCAGATATTGTTGCTTCCGCTGACTCGTCTATGATCGAGCTCTTGTATTCGAGCCCTCGAGGCCCCTAGCTTGTATTATGATGCTTGTATGACTTATTTATGTTTTAGAGTTGTGTTGTGATATCTTCCCATGAGTCCCTGATCTTGCTCGTACACATTTGCGTGCATGATTAGTGTATGATTGAATCGGGGGCATCACAGTCCCCTCCTCGGGACTCCCCCCAGGTGCAACCAGGGCCCAACATGTTCCTTCTGGTCCATAACAAATCTCCGTAAAGTTTCATGGCATTTGGACTCCGTCTGATATTGATTTTCTGCGATGTAAAAACACGGAAAAAACATGAACTGGCACTTGGCACTATGTCAATAGTTTAGTACCAAAAATGATATAAAATGATTATAAAACATCCAAGATTGATAATATAACAACATGGAACAATAAAAAATTATAGATACGTTGGAGACGTATCAGCACCCCCAAGCTTAACTCTTAGTCGTCCTCGAGTAGGTAAGTGACAAAAACAGAATTTTTTTATGTGGAGTGCTATTTAACATGTCATATCATATTCTTTTCTTTATAGCATGGACAATTGGACTTTTTATGTGATTCAAAGCAATAGTCTAGTTTTGACATAATAATTTAGATACTCAAGCATGTCAACAAGCAACCATGTCTTTCAAAATATCAATGCTAAAATAAGTTATCCCTACAAAATCATATAGTCTTGTCATGCTATGTCTTCTTAACACAAAGTATTTATCATGCACAACCCCGATGACAAGCCGAGCAATTGGTTCGTACTTTTTAACACGCTTTAGCTTTTTCAACTCTTACGCAATACATGAGCGCAAGCCATGATATAGCACTACGGGTGGAATAGAGTATGATGGTATGGGTAAATATAGAGAAGACAAAAAGGTAAGAAAGTGTCACATCGATGCAGCTAACCAACGGGCTATGGAGATGTCCATCAATCGATATCAATGTGAAAAGTAGGGATTGCCATGCAACGAATGCACTAAGAGCTATAAGTGTATGAAAGCTCAATATGAAAACTAAGTGGGTGTGCATCTAATCCTATAATGAAAAATTCCCACTAGTATATGAAAGTGACAACATAGGAGACTCTCCATATGAAAACATGGTGCTACTTTGAAGCACAAGTGTGGTAAAGGATACTAACAATGCCTCTTCTCTCTTTGTTTATTATTTCTTTTTTCTTTTTCTTTTTCTTCCTTCTTTTTCTTTCTCTCATTGTCAGGAGTCTCATCCTGACTTCTAGGGGAAACATAGTCTCCATCATCCTTCCTCATCGGGGCACTGCTCTAAAAATGATTAATGATGATCATCACACTTCTATTTACTTATAACTCAAAAGAAATAAAAATTACAACTCGATACCTATGACAAAATATGACTCTATATAAATGCCTCTGGCATGTACCGGGATGTGCAATGATCTAGTGTAACATGTATGAAAAATGATGAACGGTGGCTGAGCCACAAACACTATGTCAACTATATGATCATGCAAAGCAATATGACAATAAATGCTCAAGTCATCAGATGGAAGCAGTGAAAGTTGCATGGCAATATATCTGGGAATGGCCATGGAAAAGCCATAATAGGTAGGTATGGTGGCTGTTTTGAGGAAGATATAATGAGGCTTATGTGTGATAGAGCGTATCATATCACGGGGTTTGGATGCACCTGCGAAGTTTGCACCACGTCTCAATGTGAGAAAGGGCAATGCACGGTACCGTAGAGGCTAGCAAATTGCGAAAAGGTAAGAGTGCATATAATCCGTGGACTCACATTAGTCATAAAGAACTCATATACTTATTGCAAAAGTTTATTAGCCCTTGAAGCAAAGTACTACTACGTATGCCCCTAGGGGGGTAGATTGGTAGGAAAAGACCATCACTCGTCCCCTACCACCACTCATAAGGAAGATAATCAAAATAAATCATGCTCCAACATCATAGCATAACGAGAGACTATACGTGCATGCTTCGGGAATCACAAACCTTAACACCAATATTGCTACTAGAGCACAATTACTCATCAACATAACTCACATATCACATCATCATATCTCAAAACTATTACTAAGAAACAAGTTTATTTTGTCCAATGATCTTCATGACATTTTTTCTTTATCCTTCTTGGATATCTATCACTTTGGGACTAATTTTCATGTATTGCTTTTCATAAGCTCAAACAAATATAAGTGAAGATCATGAGCATAATATTTCTTTCTCTCAAAATAATTTAAGTGAGGCAAGAGAGAATTTCTTAAAAAATTTACTAACTCTCAAATAAATCTAAGTGAATCAAGAGAGCATTTCTTCAAAAATACTAA
>NW_021215892.1:0-3062 GCF_002162155.2 Triticum dicoccoides | reverse complement strand
CAAGGCCGGGCATGACCCAGAAAAGTGTGTCCGGACAAAGGGGATCGAGCATGTTGGGAAATGTGGTGCACCCCTGCAGGGAAGTTAATATATTCGAATAGCCGTGATCTTCGGTAACAGGACGACTTGGAGTTGTACCTTGACCTTATGACAACTAGAACCGGATACTTAATAACCGGTGATCACTCTCTCACAGGGCGACGAGGGGAGGATCATCGGTTAGGATTATGCTACACGATGCTACTTGGTGAACTTACCATCTACTCTCTTCTCCTGCTGCAAGATGGAGGTTACCAGAAGCGTAGTCTTCGATTGGACTAGCTATCCCCCTCTTATTCTGGCATTCTGCAGTTCAGTCCACATATGATACCCTTATTCCATTTGATACCATTGCATACATATGTAGTGTAGCTCCTTGCTTGCGAGTACTTTGGATGAGTACTCACGGTTGCTTTGCTCCCTCTTTTCCCCCTTTCTATACCCGATTGCTGCGACCAGATGTTGGAGCCCAGGAGCCAGACGCCACCGTCGACGACGACTACTACTACTCGGGAGGTGCCTACTACTACGTGCAGCCCGCTAACGATGACCAGGAGTAGTTTAGGAGGATCCCAGGCAGGAGGCCTGCGCCTCTTTCGATCTGTATCCCAGTTTGTGCTAGCCTTCTTAAGGCAAACTTGTTTAACTTATGTCTGTACTCAGATATTGTTGCTTCCGCTGACTCGTCTATGATCGAGCTCTTGTATTCGAGCCCTCGAGGCCCCTAGCTTGTATTATGATGCTTGTATGACTTATTTATGTTTTAGAGTTGTGTTGTGATATCTTCCCATGAGTCCCTGATCTTGCTCGTACACATTTGCGTGCATGATTAGTGTATGATTGAATCGGGGGCATCACAGTCCCCTCCTCGGGACTCCCCCCAGGTGCAACCAGGGCCCAACATGTTCCTTCTGGTCCATAACAAATCTCCGTAAAGTTTCATGGCATTTGGACTCCGTCTGATATTGATTTTCTGCGATGTAAAAACACGGAAAAAACATGAACTGGCACTTGGCACTATGTCAATAGTTTAGTACCAAAAATGATATAAAATGATTATAAAACATCCAAGATTGATAATATAACAACATGGAACAATAAAAAATTATAGATACGTTGGAGACGTATCAGCACCCCCAAGCTTAACTCTTAGTCGTCCTCGAGTAGGTAAGTGACAAAAACAGAATTTTTTTTATGTGGAGTGCTATTTAACATGTCATATCATATTCTTTTGTTTATAGCATGGACAATTGGACTTTTTATGTGATTCAAAGCAATAGTCTAGTTTTGACATAATAATTTAGATACTCAAGCATGTCAACAAGCAACCATGTCTTTCAAAATATCAATGCTAAAATAAGTTATCCCTACAAAATCATATAGTCTTGTCATGCTATGTCTTCTTAACACAAAGTATTTATCATGCACAACCCCGATGACAAGCCGAGCAATTGGTTCGTACTTTTTAACACGCTTTAGCTTTTTCAACTCTTACGCAATACATGAGCGCAAGCCATGATATAGCACTACGGGTGGAATAGAGTATGATGGTATGGGTAAATATAGAGAAGACAAAAAGGTAAGAAAGTGTCACATCGATGCAGCTAACCAACGGGCTATGGAGATGTCCATCAATCGATATCAATGTGAAAAGTAGGGATTGCCATGCAACGAATGCACTAAGAGCTATAAGTGTATGAAAGCTCAATATGAAAACTAAGTGGGTGTGCATCTAATCCTATAATGAAAAATTCCCACTAGTATATGAAAGTGACAACATAGGAGACTCTCCATATGAAAACATGGTGCTACTTTGAAGCACAAGTGTGGTAAAGGATACTAACAATGCCTCTTCTCTCTTTGTTTATTATTTCTTTTTTCTTTTTCTTTTTCTTCCTTCTTTTTCTTTCTCTCATTGTCAGGAGTCTCATCCTGACTTCTAGGGGAAACATAGTCTCCATCATCCTTCCTCATCGGGGCACTGCTCTAAAAATGATTAATGATGATCATCACACTTCTATTTACTTATAACTCAAAAGAAATAAAAATTACAACTCGATACCTATGACAAAATATGACTCTATATAAATGCCTCTGGCATGTACCGGGATGTGCAATGATCTAGTGTAACATGTATGAAAAATGATGAACGGTGGCTGAGCCACAAACACTATGTCAACTATATGATCATGCAAAGCAATATGACAATAAATGCTCAAGTCATCAGATGGAAGCAGTGAAAGTTGCATGGCAATATATCTGGGAATGGCCATGGAAAAGCCATAATAGGTAGGTATGGTGGCTGTTTTGAGGAAGATATAATGAGGCTTATGTGTGATAGAGCGTATCATATCACGGGGTTTGGATGCACCTGCGAAGTTTGCACCACGTCTCAATGTGAGAAAGGGCAATGCACGGTACCGTAGAGGCTAGCAAATTGCGAAAAGGTAAGAGTGCATATAATCCGTGGACTCACATTAGTCATAAAGAACTCATATACTTATTGCAAAAGTTTATTAGCCCTTGAAGCAAAGTACTACTACGTATGCCCCTAGGGGGGTAGATTGGTAGGAAAAGACCATCACTCGTCCCCTACCACCACTCATAAGGAAGATAATCAAAATAAATCATGCTCCAACATCATAGCATAACGAGAGACTATACGTGCATGCTTCGGGAATCACAAACCTTAACACCAATATTGCTACTAGAGCACAATTACTCATCAACATAACTCACATATCACATCATCATATCTCAAAACTATTACTAAGAAACAAGTTTATTTTGTCCAATGATCTTCATGACATTTTTTCTTTATCCTTCTTGGATATCTATCACTTTGGGACTAATTTTCATGTATTGCTTTTCATAAGCTCAAACAAATATAAGTGAAGATCATGAGCATAATATTTCTTTCTCTCAAAATAATTTAAGTGAGGCAAGAGAGAATTTCTTAAAAAATTTACTAACTCTCAAATAAATCTAAGTGAATCAAGAGAGCATTTCTTCAAAAATACTAA
>NW_021215891.1:0-1123 GCF_002162155.2 Triticum dicoccoides | reverse complement strand
GTGGAAATCACGCTTGGACCCAAAAACAGAGTAATAGTCCAAGAAACGGGCCAGAATCGGCCAAAACTGCGAGTGTTGCTGACCGACACGTAAATGCACCCTGCGATTCGTTAACCGTGGAAATCACTCCGGGGCCCCAAAATAGTGAGTAATAGTCCATGACACAGGCCAGAATCAGCCAAAACTGTGAGTGTTGATGACTAACACGTAAGAGCGCCTTGGGGATCAACAACTATGGAAATCACTTCAGGACCAGAAAACGGTGACTAAATGTCCACAAAACGCGTTAGAATTGGCCAAAACTGTGAGTGTTCATAACCAACACGTAAGCGCACCCGGGGATTCGTTAATCGTGGAAATCATTCCGGGGCCCCAAAACAGTGAGTAATTGTCCATGAAACGGGCCAGAATTGGCCAAAACTACTAGCATTGATGACAGACATGTAAACGCACCCCGCGGTTCTTTAATTGTGGAAATCACACCGGGGCCCCAAAACAGTGAGTGTTGATGACTGACACCTAAATGCACCTTGGGGTTCAACAACTATGGAAATCGCTTCGGGACCCCTAAATGGTGAGTAATAGCCCATGAATCGCGTCATAATTGGCCAAAACTGTGAGTGTTGACGACAAACACGCAAACGCACTGCGGGGATTGTCAATCGTGGAAATCGCTCTAGGACGCCCAAACGGTGAGTAATAGTGCACGAAACGGACGAGAATTGGCCAAAATTGTGAGTGTTTATGACCGACACGTACACGCACCCCGGAGTTCGTCAATCGTGGAAATCACTCCGGGACCCCAAAACTAAGTAATAATGCAAGAAATGGGCCAAAATTGGCCCAAAGTGCGCTTGTTGATGATCGACATGTAAGCGCACCTTGGGGTCAAACAACCATGGAAATCACTTCGGGGCCCCAAAACGGTGAGTAATAGTCCATGATACGGGCCAGAATCGGCCAAAACTGTGAGTGTTGATGACCGACACGTAAACGGACCTTAGGGTTCAACCACTATGGAATCGCTTCGGGACCTCTAAATGATGAGTAATAGTCCACGAATCGCGTCAGAATTGGCCAGAACTGTGAGTGTTGGCGGCAGAGATGCAAACGCACCCCGGGG
>NW_021215890.1:0-940 GCF_002162155.2 Triticum dicoccoides | reverse complement strand
GTCATTTAGGAGCTAAACTATGTCATTTCTTAAGCATATTATGTCATTTTAGAGCTAGTTAAGCAGATTAAGTAATTTTGGAGGAAAAAGTGCTAAGTATAGGTCATTTTAGAGCTATCGTAGGTTAAATAGGTCATTTGGAGCTAATTAAGCTTATTATGTAATTTTTGAGCTAGCTAAGCATATTGAGTCATTTTGGTGGAAAAGATGCTAAGTATAGGTCAGTTTGGAGCTAAGTAAGGTTATTATGTCATTTTGGAGCTAGCTAAGCATATGAAGTCATTTAGGACCTAAAATATGTCATTTCTTAAGCATATTATATCATTTTAGAGCTAGCTAAGCATATTAAGTCATTTTCGAGGAAAAGATGCTAAGTATAGGTCATTTTAGAGCTATCCTAGGTTAAATATGTCATTTTAGAGATAAGTAAGGTTATTTTGTCATTTTGGAGCTAGCTAAGCATGTGAAGTCATTTAGGAGCTAAACTATGTCATTTCTTAAGCATATTATGTCATTTTAGAGCTAGTTAAGCACATTAAGTATTTTTGGAGGAAAAGATGCTAAGTATAGGTCATTTTAGAGCTATCCTAGGTTAAATGTGTCATTTTAGAGCTAAGTAAGGTTATTATGTCATTTTCGAGCTAGCTAAGCATGTGAAGCCATTTAGGAGCTAAACTATGTCATTTCTTAAGCATATTATGTCATTTTAGAGCTAGTTAAGCACATTAAGTATTTTTGGAGGAAAAGATGCTAAGTATAGGTCATTTTAGAGCTATCCTAGGTTAAATAGGTCATTTTGAAGCTAGCTAAGCATATTAAGTAATTTTGGAGGAAAAAATGCTAAGTATAGGTCATTTTATAGCTATCCTAGGTTAAATAGGTCATTTTCGAGCTAATTAAGCTTATTATGTAATTTTTGAGCTAGCTAAGCATATTGAGT
>NW_021215889.1:0-1634 GCF_002162155.2 Triticum dicoccoides | reverse complement strand
GGATGAGATCCCGGACGTCACGAGGAGTTCCGGAATGGTCCGAAGGTAAAGATTTATATATAGGAAGTCCTGTTTCGGCCATCGGGACAAGTTTCGGGTTCGGTATTGTACCGGGACCACCGGAAGGGTCCCGGGGGCCCACCGGGTGGGGCCACCTGCCCCGGGGGGCCACATGGGCTGTAGGGGTTGCGCCTTGGCCTACATGGGCCAAGGGCACCAGCCCCTAGAGGCCCATGCGCCAAGATATAGGAAAAAGGGGAGAGTCCTAAAGGGGGAAGGCACCTCCGAGGTGCCTTGGGGAGGATGGACTCCTCCCCCCTCTCTTAGCCGCACCCCTTCCTTGGAGGAAGGGGCAAGGCTGCGCCTCCCCCCTCTCCCCTGCCCCTATATATAGTGGAGGGGAGGGAGGGCATCCATACCTGAGCCCTTGGCGCCTCCCTCCCTCCCGTGACACCTCCTCCTCTCCCGTAGCTGCTTGGCGAAGCCCTGCAGGATTGCCACGCTCCTCCATCACCACCACGCCGTTGTGCTGCTGGATGGAGTCTTCCTCAACCTCTCCCTCTCTCCTTGCTGGATCAAGGCGTGGGAGGCATCGTCGAGCTGTACGTGTGTTGAACGCGGAGGTGCCGTCCGTTCGGCACTAGGATCATCGGTGATCTGAATCACGACGAGTACGACTCCATCAACCCCGTTCACTTGAACGCTTCCGCTTAGCGATCTACAAGGGTATGTAGATGCACTCTCCTTCCCCTCGTTGCTAGTCTCTCCATAGATAGATCTTGGTGACACGTAGGAAAATTTTGAATTTCTGCTACGTTCCCCAACACCGGCCAGGTGGCTTCTTTCTTTTTTGGTAGCGGGGGCTCTAAGGCCTCCTCGTCAAATTCGGGCAACAGCTTGCACTTCGGGTAGCTCTTTGTCTGGTGATTGGCGCCATGTTTATCTGCGCTGTTGAGTACTTTGCTCCATCTCATTCTAAGTGCGTCCTCTGCTGTTTTGAGCTTCCGCTTTTGCTTCTTCAAACTTCTTGCCGTGGCGACGAGCCTTTTATGAAGATTCGAATGCTCTGGTGATGTGAGATCATCTTCGCCAGGGATGGGTTGCCTGTCCGGTTCATCATGGTCGGATGGCTGCTTGGTGGCACGTGCGTCGTCCACTGCTTCCCCCTGCTCTAAGGCCAGGTCCGTATGGGTGTCGTTTTTATCGAGGCCGGTCCTCGGGCGGCGCTTGCGTCGCCGTTTTGTTTGTTTGTTGGGGGAGTTGTCCTTCGCCACGTCCCGTTTTTCCTCATTATCGCTTCCTTTTGGTGTATCCACCATGTATACGTCGTGAGTTGGGGTGGCTTTCCAGTGCCCTTGGTCATCTCCGGCATCGTCGTCCATACCGTCGATGTCTTCGGAGTCGTAGTCTAGCATGTCGGTTAGATCATCGACAGTGGCTATCAAGTGCGTGGTGGGTGGGCTTTGAATTTCTTCATCATCCGCATCCCAACCGTCCTGGCCGCAGTCCGGCCAGGGCTCTCCTGATAATGAGAGATACCTTAACGAACTCAGGATGTCGCCAAAAGGCGAGCGTTGAAAGATGTCCGGGGCCGTAAACTCCATGATCGGCGCCCAACCGGATTCGATTGGGGG
>NW_021215888.1:0-1634 GCF_002162155.2 Triticum dicoccoides | reverse complement strand
GGATGAGATCCCGGACGTCACGAGGAGTTCCGGAATGGTCCGAAGGTAAAGATTTATATATAGGAAGTCCTGTTTCGGCCATCGGGACAAGTTTCGGGTTCGGTATTGTACCGGGACCACCGGAAGGGTCCCGGGGGCCCACCGGGTGGGGCCACCTGCCCCGGGGGGCCACATGGGCTGTAGGGGTTGCGCCTTGGCCTACATGGGCCAAGGGCACCAGCCCCTAGAGGCCCATGCGCCAAGATATAGGAAAAAGGGGAGAGTCCTAAAGGGGGAAGGCACCTCCGAGGTGCCTTGGGGAGGATGGACTCCTCCCCCCTCTCTTAGCCGCACCCCTTCCTTGGAGGAAGGGGCAAGGCTGCGCCTCCCCCCTCTCCCCTGCCCCTATATATAGTGGAGGGGAGGGAGGGCATCCATACCTGAGCCCTTGGCGCCTCCCTCCCTCCCGTGACACCTCCTCCTCTCCCGTAGCTGCTTGGCGAAGCCCTGCAGGATTGCCACGCTCCTCCATCACCACCACGCCGTTGTGCTGCTGGATGGAGTCTTCCTCAACCTCTCCCTCTCTCCTTGCTGGATCAAGGCGTGGGAGGCATCGTCGAGCTGTACGTGTGTTGAACGCGGAGGTGCCGTCCGTTCGGCACTAGGATCATCGGTGATCTGAATCACGACGAGTACGACTCCATCAACCCCGTTCACTTGAACGCTTCCGCTTAGCGATCTACAAGGGTATGTAGATGCACTCTCCTTCCCCTCGTTGCTAGTCTCTCCATAGATAGATCTTGGTGACACGTAGGAAAATTTTGAATTTCTGCTACGTTCCCCAACACCGGCCAGGTGGCTTCTTTCTTTTTTGGTAGCGGGGGCTCTAAGGCCTCCTCGTCAAATTCGGGCAACAGCTTGCGCTTCGGTTAGCTCTTTGTCTGGTGATTGGCGCCATGTTTATCTGCGCTGTTGAGTACTTTGCTCCATCTCATTCTAAGTGCGTCCTCTGCTGTTTTGAGCTTCCGCTTTTGCTTCTTCAAACTTCTTGCCATGGCGACGAGCCTTTTATGAAGATTCGAATGCTCTGGTGATGTGAGATCATCTTCGCCAGGGA
Source organism: Triticum dicoccoides (assembly GCF_002162155.2). Classification (NCBI taxonomy): domain Eukaryota; kingdom Viridiplantae; phylum Streptophyta; class Magnoliopsida; order Poales; family Poaceae; genus Triticum; species Triticum dicoccoides. The sequence goes on along the minus strand of NW_021215888.1, from coordinate 538 downwards.
TGGGTTGCCTGTCCGGTTCATCATGGTCGGATGGCTGCTTGGTGGCACGTGCGTCGTCCACTGCTTCCCCCTGCTCTAAGGCCAGGTCCGTATGGGTGTCGTTTTTATCGAGGCCGGTCCTCGGGCGGCGCTTGCGTCGCCGTTTTGTTTGTTTGTTGGGGGAGTTGTCCTTCGCCACGTCCCGTTTTTCCTCATTATCGCTTCCTTTTGGTGTATCCACCATGTATACGTCGTGAGTTGGGGTGGCTTTCCAGTGCCCTTGGTCATCTCCGGCATCGTCGTCCATACCGTCGATGTCTTCGGAGTCGTAGTCTAGCATGTCGGTTAGATCATCGACAGTGGCTATCAAGTGCGTGGTGGGTGGGCTTTGAATTTCTTCATCATCCGCATCCCAACCGTCCTGGCCGCAGTCCGGCCAGGGCTCTCCTGATAATGAGAGATACCTTAACGAACTCAGGATGTCGCCAAAAGGCGAGCGTTGAAAGATGTCCGGGGCCGTAAACTCCATGATCGGCGCCCAACCGGATTCGATTGGGGG
>NW_021215887.1:0-1043 GCF_002162155.2 Triticum dicoccoides | reverse complement strand
TTGGTCATATCCAAGGTAGTCATGTCCTCATCATCCTCCCCTTCTTGAAAATAAAGCCGTCCTCGGCGTTGCTTAATCTGAAATGTGGCTAACAAAAGAGACAAGGTGTACATGTTGTATATGTATATGTCATCCATTTTTACTTCCCTTGATTTTTGCATATATGACACATGAATAGATGAGTAACTTGCATAGTTCATAAAATCTAAAGCCAAAAAATTAGCACAAGAAGTAGAAGGCATGAAAATATTGCAACTCAGTTTGCACATATAAGTGAAGCTCTTATTCATTTCAAAAGATTGACAATGTTCATCATTAAACCATCCCAACATTGGTGAATAAACCTTACTTGCATCAAATTTACATGCTACAACATGCTTAAATAAGCAAACATGCAATAAGTCATTCAACACAGAATCATCACCAAGATTAGAGGTCATATAAAAATGATTAAACATTGGTTCTTTTGCATCAATAGTTAATTCAATGGATGCACTCAAAATTGTTGGTATTTCAGTTGTTTGATCACATGGCAAAGTCAAATTATCAACGTAGTCCTCTAAAATAGGTTGTGTGATCAAAGTAGTGGGTAGCTCATTAGATGGTGCATTCAAATTGACAAGGAATTCATCATTCTCATGTAGAGATGGAAGATCAGTACCTTTGTCATTACCTCTTATGATCAACTCAGATGATGTAGCCACTCTCGGGGGCGATGTGTCACATGGTGGAGGTGATGTAGTCCTGACAACAACGGATGTGGTTGTCATAGTATGCCTAGTAGTTGAAGGAACAATCATATCAACTCTTGGAATGTGCATCGTGCGCTTGTTCTCCTCGTGGCCAACACGTCGTTTTATTTCCTGTTCAGCTTTGCAAGCAAGATGAAACAAATGGTCCATAGGATAACACTCTTCATGAATTAGTATCTCTTGAATATCACGGTTTAATCCTCCCCAAAATCTATCCATAAAATCATCTTCACTTTCTTCTAAAGAGGAATGCAACAAGGTAGTTTGTAAATCATCATAATATTTTGTTAC
>NW_021215886.1:0-599 GCF_002162155.2 Triticum dicoccoides | reverse complement strand
ATCGACCCAGAGGGGGGGGGTGTGTCCCGCCGTGGTCAACGTGGTCAGACCCACCGGAGGCTTGATGCCGGCGAGGCCAGACGCGGTGGTGCGCGTCGGAAACCCACTACAGGGGCTCTTTTGGCGCGCAGGGAGCAGCTACGGGGAGAGGGTGGAGTGGCACATCCAACGGTGGCGGTGGCGGAGGCTGGGGTGGCCGGAGCTGCCGGCGGCGACCTCTTTTGCGGCTGCCAGAGCTCGGGTGTTCGCAGGACCGGCGCTGCGGTGTGCAAACAAGACGGTGGTCGCGCTAGTTTTACTCTACGGGACGCAACGAGTGCAACGGACGCAGGCGTGGGACCAAAAGGTCACCGGAGCTTCACCGGCGACGAGCCCGTGCGGCGGAGCGTCTCGGCTCCGGTAGAGGGGGCGGCTAGAGCTCGAAATCGAGCTTGGGGTTAGGGGGAAACGGAGCAGGGACTCACGGGGATCGTGCAGGGAGGGTCAGCGAGCTCGGGGGCGCGCCGGAGTGGCCGAATTCGACGGAGAAGATCCTCGGCGGCCGGCGAGGGGGAAAACGTCGGGGGCGGCGTTCCGGGGCTCTTCTGGTCGCGTGAGAC
>NW_021215885.1:0-965 GCF_002162155.2 Triticum dicoccoides | reverse complement strand
GTTGGGCTTCCGCTTGAAGGTTGCCGAGTACATGTCGTGTAAACGACGGTAAGTGGTGAGAGCGTGTGTGAAGAAGTACACCCCTGCAGGGTTAACATCATCTATTCGAATAGCCGTGTCCGCGGAAAAGGACTTCTGGGTTGCTTATATCAGTTCATAGACAAGTGAAAGTGGATACTCTAAAATACGCAAGATAAGCGTGAGTGCTATGGATGGCGTTCTCGTAGGGAGACGGGAGCGGATCCATAGTGGTGTATTGATATGGTGAATATGTGGACTCGTGTGCGCCACCTCAAAAGAGTTACTTGCAGTCGTAGTTCAGGATAGCCACCGAGTCAAAGCTGGCTTGCTGCAGTTAAACCCCACCATCCCTTTGTTGATAATGATGCATATGTGGATAGTTCTGATGTAAGTCTTGCTGGGTACATTTGTACTCACGTTTGCCTATTTTATGTTTTTGCAGAGAGACTTCAGTCTCACTAGTAATTCCGCGTGGTCTTCGACGTTTAGCTTGTTACCTCAGCTATGATCTTGTGCCTCGGCAGGATTGGTAGATAGTCAGGCTTCTCAGCCTTTTTCATTTATAGATGTCTGTACTCAGACATGTTAAGCTTCCGCATGTGCTTTGACTTGTATGCTCTGATTGTTGGGTCATAAGACCCATGTTTGTAATATCTCGCTCCTCGGAGCCTATTGAATATTTACTTGTGTCGTAGAGTCATGTTGTGATGCCATGTTGTATTTGCACATATCGAGCATATTGTGTGTATGTTATTGAAATGCTTGGTATGTGTGGGATCTGGCTATCTAGTTGTTTATCCTTAGTAGCCTCTCTTACCGGGAAATGTCTCCTAGTGTTTCCACTGAGCCATGGTAGCTTGCTGCTGCTCCGGAACACTTAGGCTGGCCGGCATGTGTCCTTCTTCGTTCCTGTGTCTGTCCCTTTGGGGAAATGTCACGCGATG
>NW_021215884.1:0-1242 GCF_002162155.2 Triticum dicoccoides | reverse complement strand
CATCCTTTTTCACCTTGAAGAAGAGGAGAGGTGGAAGCGCAACTAATTATTTTTGTTTACTGTAGCAAGCAATGCAGATTGCAACCTATGACAAGAGAGTAATGTCGTGAGACTTGTGTTTGGGGAGAACTTTTAACCGCACATTTGAACCAGCTCCACACAGACCAATTCACATGAGTAATGCACTACGAGCCCCGATCAATGCTACTCCAATCTGATGCGGTAAGAGCATGTACAACTGGGCGCCTCAAACCCGCCTCAACCGTTCAGGCGGACGGCTCGGTCAGTGACAGGTCAAAAAAAAAAGTGACCCAAACGGGTGCCTCATATCAGCCTCAAACGTCAGGGTTGACGAGCAATCCTCATATCTAGCCCAAATCTAGGACGGATATGGGTGGCCCGGGCGCTTCCGCCATGTTGGAGCCGGTCCATTCTGTCCCACCCTGTCCACGTGTATATTTGTCCCGATTCAGCTCCCCATACCAAATCCAAACCGCTCCACTCCACTAAACCCTAACCGTAAACCGGGCAGTAACAGAGAAACACGAGCGCCATCACCCTAAGAGCAAAATCGAACAGCCTGTGTCATTGATTGCCCGCCAAAGAGAAGAAGGAGGACAACGACAGGTCGGACAACTCCCGTAATGAGAAGATACGTCCGGATGCATTTTGTGTTTTCGAACGCTCCTTCTGTGAGAAAGACAGCAACGGCGTCAGGAAGAACAAGGGCAGCCGTGGATGCTCTTCTCTATAGCATATATGTAGGAAGAATATGCCAAATTTTGATTCATCAATGACATGTCCTGATGTAATAGCTGGACGATCTGGGTTGCATTGTTTATGTACGTTGCATGTATTTTGTAGGGTTTTGAGATTTCCTATTATTATTTTTTTGAATTGTCACCGGGGGAGAAGAAATCCTCCCCACCTGAATTATATTCATTTGTTGTCTATAGGCTTTGCAGCCTAATACAAGATAGGATTCAAGAGAACCAGAAGTACAAGGGGGGCACATGAGAGAGAAATAAAGAGAAAACAACACACAAACAACACATGGCGAGGGGGAACGCTACACAACAAGGGGCACCACGGACGCTCGAACTGCAGAGGCAAGCCAAGACTAAACCATGACACCGCACCATCAACGCAATCGAAAAGCATCGGTTAACTAAGACTGCACAACGCCGCGACACCACCTGTGTCATGGGGTACATTCGAACGGTCACACCGGGCCAAGACGAC
>NW_021215883.1:0-1242 GCF_002162155.2 Triticum dicoccoides | reverse complement strand
CATCCTTTTTCACCTTGAAGAAGAGGAGAGGTGGAAGCGCAACTAATTATTTTTGTTTACTGTAGCAAGCAATGCAGATTGCAACCTATGACAAGAGAGTAATGTCGTGAGACTTGTGTTTGGGGAGAACTTTTAACCGCACATTTGAACCAGCTCCACACAGACCAATTCACATGAGTAATGCACTACGAGCCCCGATCAATGCTACTCCAATCTGATGCGGTAAGAGCATGTACAACTGGGCGCCTCAAACCCGCCTCAACCGTTCAGGCGGACGGCTCGGTCAGTGACAGGTCAAAAAAAAAAGTGACCCAAACGGGTGCCTCATATCAGCCTCAAACGTCAGGGTTGACGAGCAATCCTCATATCTAGCCCAAATCTAGGACGGATATGGGTGGCCCGGGCGCTTCCGCCATGTTGGAGCCGGTCCATTCTGCCCCACCCTGTCCACATGTATATTTGTCCCGATTCAGCTCCCCATACCAAATCCAAACCGCTCCACTCCACTAAACCCTAACCGTAAACCGGGCAGTAACAGAGAAACACGAGCGCCATCACCCTAAGAGCAAAATCGAACAGCCTGTGTCATTGATTGCCCGCCAAAGAGAAGAAGGAGGACAACGACAGGTCGGACAACTCCCGTAATGAGAAGATACGTCCGGATGCATTTTGTGTTTTCGAACGCTCCTTCTGTGAGAAAGACAGCAACGGCGTCAGGAAGAACAAGGGCAGCCGTGGATGCTCTTCTCTATAGCATATATGTAGGAAGAATATGCCAAATTTTGATTCATCAATGACATGTCCTGATGTAATAGCTGGACGATCTGGGTTGCATTGTTTATGTACGTTGCATGTATTTTGTAGGGTTTTGAGATTTCCTATTATTATTTTTTTGAATTGTCACCGGGGGAGAAGAAATCCTCCCCACCTGAATTATATTCATTTGTTGTCTATAGGCTTTGCAGCCTAATACAAGATAGGATTCAAGAGAACCAGAAGTACAAGGGGGGCACATGAGAGAGAAATAAAGAGAAAACAACACACAAACAACACATGGCGAGGGGGAACGCTACACAACAAGGGGCACCACGGACGCTCGAACTGCAGAGGCAAGCCAAGACTAAACCATGACACCGCACCATCAACGCAATCGAAAAGCATCGGTTAACTAAGACTGCACAACGCCGCGACACCACCTGTGTCATGGGGTACATTCGAACGGTCACACCGGGCCAAGACGAC
>NW_021215882.1:0-2292 GCF_002162155.2 Triticum dicoccoides | reverse complement strand
CTCATATTGGGTTCAGGCTTAGGAAGATGCTCTCCAATGCATTGCGGTGGTTTTGACAACCAGGTTCATAGAGCTCTCCGGGAGTGGATAGGCCTGTAAGCTCAATGATGTCAAGAGCTTTGGCTTCATGATGAACATTTCCTATCATCCACTCGAGAACCCATGTCTTCGTATCTCTGTTATAACCGCGAATGTGGAGTGTAGCATAGAATTGAAGAAATAGCTCTTCATTCCAATGTTCTTTGTCTGTGACAAAGCTGAGCAGACCAGCATCACAAAAGCAATCAAGTGCTTCTTCTAAGCACGGCAGTCCAGCAATGGCTTCATTGTCAAGGCGCATATGAGGGAAAATGCGCCCTTGATCATATAGAATGCAGGAGTAATAGCTTCTCTGCTGATAGCTCCAGAACCGATCTGATGATATCCTTGGCTTTGAGTAAGGGTTCTTGGCGCTGTCAAAGAAGGTATTGTGGCTTTTGAAGCCATTAGCATTGAAGGACCCTGGTGAGTTTGCAGTACCTGGAAACCTTGGCAGTCTTGGCTTGGGCTTCTGGACCTGAGGCCTATGCTCAACATGATAATCAAATTGAGGTCCAGAGGCAGTAGGCGGAGGTACCAGAATGGGCCATCGAACAGTGGTTAGCTGACCATGGCTGTATGCTTGCTGAACTGTATGGGGCCTTGGTGGCGGAACTGGAGCAGGGGCAACAGCTGAGGCTTCAGGCAGCACAACAGGTGCTTCAGGAGCAGTGGTCTCATTAGCTTCAGGTGCAGTGGCCTCATTAGCTTCAGGCACACTGGTTGGTTTAAGCTCCACATTAGCGTCAGCCATGACAACGTCATCGGCTTCATTGTCGTCGGTGGTGGCAGCTTCAACATTTTCAACCTCCTCTTGATGAACAGGAGGGTCGGGCACTAGCGCGTTCACATCAGGGACGCATACGTCTTCTTGATTCTCTTCGGCTGATGCACCCGGAATGTCTTCAGCAGCTTGGGCTTCAGACATGGAGACATTCACAGTTGGAGTGAGTTCAGAAAATACTTGACGTGCAATAGGTTGACGTTGCACTTCTCCTTCTGGAACGCTCGACAGAGGGACTTGAGGCCTTTGTCCTTTGCGAAGCATGCGAAGTGCTGGCAACGGCTTTGGAGATGGAGTTGGCTGGACCTCAAAGTCTTCATCTTCTTCTTGCACGGGTGGTGTAGCTTGTTGTTGTTGTTAGGGTGTACTTGGGGAGTATTGTTGCTGTGGGTGATCAGCCCACGATGCATCCTGAGCAATTGGCGTCAGAGGATGACCAATGCTGATGACTTCACTGTTTGTAAGAACAGGCGATGATACCACGTTGTGTTCGATCTGAGGAAGAACTTCATCATCTTCAACATTGTCATCATGACCAATGTCTTCAGCAGCGGTGGGTTCAGCTGCTGGTATATCTTCAGCTTCATGAGCCTCTGTGGAAGCAGGCTCATGAACTATCATCCTTCTTTCTTGATGTTCTGACGCAGGGCGAACCACTGAAATGGGTTCAACAACTAAGGGCTCTGTGGGAGCAGCCCTAGTCTTCTTGGTCTTGCGCTTCTTCTTGGAGGGAGCGGCATCAGAGGCTTCAGTATTCTTCCTCTTTCTGGCTTCAGCCTCGGCAGCCCTCGTCTTCTTCTGTTCTGAAGCGGTTGTGGTGACCTTTGGCTTCGAGCCAGTCATGCTGCTTGGGAAGATAATGCGAGGGGCTCCTTGGCTTGAAGGTGCAGGCTGGTCAGGAGGAAGCTTCTTCTTTTTCTTTGTAGCCATCCTGGGGTCAATGCCAGGACGGCCAAGTGACTTGCGCTTCTCAGCCTCATTGTAGGCAAGCACACACTTATCTGCCAGACTCTTCATGCGCTCACGAGAGCCTTGAGCTTCTTGGCGCTTCTTCAAAAAAGCTTCTTTAAGCTCATGCAACATGACCTTGAAATTTCTGACGTCTTGAACACTGAGCTTCGCCACATGCTTCTTGAATTGAGCCTTCTCATGATCAATTTTGTTCTTCAGCTCAATGATGCGCTGAGCAAGAGCTAGCTCAGAAGCAATGGCGCCATTGAAAGAGACGCTGAGGCCAATGGGAAGCTGCAAATCTTCAAAGCTTAGATTGGGGGTGTCGAACCACTCATCAATGAAGTTATGGATGATTGCCACGTCAAAGAGAGGCAAGTTGTTGAAGATCTCTGCTTCTTCCTTGCTCTTTATCAGTTGGTCAAGGGCATCATCAGCAAGATCTTCATCACTGGACAGATCAATGGGTTCTTCACGCA
>NW_021215881.1:0-877 GCF_002162155.2 Triticum dicoccoides | reverse complement strand
CAATAACATTTTCTTTTCCCTTCTTGTGTTTAATGACATAAGGAAAAGTCTCAATGAATTCAACCCATTTAGCATGTCTACGATTCAATTTAGCTTGACTTTTAATATGTTTCAAAGATTCATGATCAGAATGTATAACAAATTCTTTGGGCCATAAATAATGTTGCCATGTTTCTAAAGTCCGAACAAGAGCATATAATTCTTTATCATAAGTAGAATAATTCAGACTAGGCCCACTCAATTTTTCAGAAAAGTATGCAACAGGTTTGCCATCTTGTAATAACACACCTCCTAATCCAATTCCACTAGCATCACATTCATGCTCAAAAGTCTTATTAAAATCAGGAAGTTGGAGTAAAGGAGCATGTGTCAACTTATCTTTCAATACCGTGAAGGCTTCTTCCTGTGCGGTAGCCCAAAAGAAAAGGCACATCTTTCTTTGTAAGCTAATTGAGAGATGCAGCAATGGTGCTGAAATCTCTCACAAAACGCCTATAGAATCCAGCGAGGCCAAGAAAACTCCTCACTTGTGTGACCGTTTTGGGCTGCGGCCAACTCTCAATAGCTTCAATCTTGGCTTTATCAACTTCAATTCCCTGTGGAGTAACAACATAGCCAAGAAAAGATACTCGGTCGGTGCAAAAGGTGCACTTCCCAAGGTTACCAAACAAACGTGCATCACGTAAAGCAATAAAAACAGCACGTAAATGTTCCAAATGTTCTTCCAAAGATCTGCTATAAATCAATATGTCATCAAAGTAAACTACCACAAATCGTCCAATGAAAGCACGTAAAACTTCGTTCATTAATCTCATGAAAGTACTAGGTGCATTAGTTAACCCAAAAGGCATGACTAACCACTCATATAATCCAAACT
>NW_021215880.1:0-1104 GCF_002162155.2 Triticum dicoccoides | reverse complement strand
GCCGCATATCATCTTGAAGGCCCCGCCAGTCTATGGTGGGAGAATTATGGAGCCATGCGCCCAGCGGGCCATGTCACTACTTGGGCTGAGTTCAGCGAGGCTTTCCGTGAACATCACATTCCGGAGGGTCTCATGGACCGTAAACGTGAAGAATTTTGCAGTTTCACCCAAGGCCGACTTTCTGTGGATGCCTATAGCAGAGAGTTTGGTAATCTCGCACGATATGCAACTGAGGAAGTTTCTACTGACGCCAAGAAGCAAGCAAGGTTCCGAAAGGGCCTTAGCCCTGAGCTTCGCCGCGACCTCCGTCTGCATGAGTGCACATCTTTTTTGAAACTTGTCAACAAAGCCATCAGTGCTGAAACTGGTCAGACTGATTATGATGCAACACGCAAGCATGGACGTGATATGGGTTCCTCATCCGGTGCTGGTCCTCAGAAACGCCGCGTGTGGGTACCCAATACCGCCCTGCCACCTAGGTTCACACCGAGGCCATCTTTCCAGGCGCCTCGCCCTGTTCAACAGTCTGCACCGGCCAAGCCCTATGGGGGTCCATCCAATAATGCTCCTCCACGTACCAGTTCCGTGACTTGTTTCAAGTGTGGGGAATCTGGTCATTATATGCGCGAGTGTCCCCAGACCAACCCCAATCAATCTGCTAAAGCTGTTGGCCGTGGCAAGCCGTCAGGGAAGGTGTTCCATGCCAAACCGGTCACCGCTTCACGTGGCCATGTCAACTGTATCTCTGCCGAAGAAGCTCAAGAGGACCCCAACGTCGTTCTCGGTACGCTTCTTGTTAATTGCCACCCGGCATCCGTTCTTTTCGATACAGGAGCCTCTCATTCTTTTATATCTGAAAGTTATGCCCGTTTGCATAACGTTGCATTCTGTGACTTGCCATCCACTATGGAAATCTCTACCCCTGGGTCTAGATGGCAGACCTCTAGGGTAAGTTATGGAAATGAGATCCAAGTCGACAGACTTGTTTTCCTTGCATCCTTGATAGCCCTTAAATCTTCGGATATTAATATCATTTTGGGTATGGACTGGATGTCAGCTCATCAAGCCAAAATTGATTGCTTCTCTAGGACTGTTCAACTCACC
>NW_021215879.1:0-999 GCF_002162155.2 Triticum dicoccoides | reverse complement strand
CTCCGGCCACCCCGCGCCTCCCGCATGCCTCCTTTGGATGCGCGCAAGCAAGGGCAACCCTCTGGTGCCCTTGGCTTGGCCCAAAACCCCTCGCAGCGCCACTCCGGCGAGCTCCCGCCGCAGTTTTGGTCGTCGCCGGCCGAACTCCGGCGACTGCCGACGTGGCACGCCTAATTAACACTAATGACGCCTAAACACCCCCCCACAGCCACTGACAGTGGGCCCCGTAGTGGGTCAAAGCCCGGGTCAACGCGGGATTAGCCCCTGTGTCACTGACGTGTGGACCCCACACGTCAGGTTTGACCCGAGCCGGCCCCTGTTGACTTGCTGACATCATGCCAACGTCATGCTGACGCAGTAATGCTTTCTGGATTTAATTTAATTCTGAAATTCCAGAAAAATGCCTAAAACTTCCAAAATTCATAGAAAATTAATCGTAACTCCAAATTAAATAATTTATATATAAAAAATTATCAGAAAAATTCAAGGAATCCATCCGTACCATTTTCATGCATGCTAGAACAACTTATCACTACTGTTTAGAGCAAATGAAGTGAATGACATTTAAATAACCACATATGGAGTTTGAATTTGAATCTTGGATTCAAACCAACTTCATTTAATCTGGTTTTAGGTGCATTAGCCCAAAACACATTCATATTGCCATGTCATAGCATGCATCATATTGTGCATTGCATTGATCGTGTCTTTTCTGTATTTGCCGGTAATTGTCCCCTCTCGATAGACGTGATACCGATGATGTGATCGATGACACCGATGAAGAGCTATGCTATCTTCAGAAGTGCCAGGCAAGCAAAACCCCCTTGTTCATTCCGATAAAATCCCACTCTCTCGCTCCTGCTCTCTTTTACTGCATTAGGACAACAACGACATATTTGTTACTTGCTGCGGTAGCTGAACCCCTTTATCCTTTGCATGACCTGTCATTGCCACAGTAAATAGATGAAACCCACTAGCATGAGTAGGAGTTGTTTGAGC
>NW_021215878.1:20028-21977 GCF_002162155.2 Triticum dicoccoides | reverse complement strand
GAGTCCATGAAGAATATGAAGCCACGAAGACGAACCAAGCGTAGACGAACGAATCCTCACGATCGCAACGAAACAGGAACTATCGAGAAGAAGCACACAACATGGTAAACACACCACACATAGACAAGACATGATGCACAACAAGCATGATGCACGACAAAGCTACATGAAGCTACTCATGGCAAGAGATGATGCAAACAAGAACAACACATCAAGGCAAGTTTAAATGAGGCCGGAAACAACATATAACAATTCCGGTAAGTCCTCATGCAAATTTAGAAATTGGTCCAGAACTGAATAAGCCTTAAGTTCAAGTTTTTAAACAGAAAGTTGAGATGCACCAAGATGATCTACACGAGATTCTAGTCAAGTTACATATAAAGTTCATTTATTTCGGAGCTACGGCCTAGAAGATATGAGCAAAACAAGTTAAACATGGCATTGATGCAAAATGCATACAAACATCAAGCAAAACCTCAAAACCAGGATGCAACATGATAATATGAAACTTCATGCAAAATCAAGCAAGTTTCATATAGAGCACACCCAAAACGGAGCAACGGTTCAACACATACACACTATACAAGTTTAAAGGACAAGCTGTCCAAAACAGCAACTAGGCATCTAGCAAGCATCAAAACAATATGCTACAGCATCCCAACGTGAAAACAAAAGGCATGGACATAATGTACAGGTAATGCATGACAAAACATGAACACTGAGCTATCTCCAGAAATCACTACAACATGCTCAAAATGACATGGCAAGATTGTAAATAATATCAGTTTACAGACTTGGCAGAAATAACATCAGGTTGCAATGTTTAGAGCTATCAAACAACATGCTACAGGAACTTAACATGGCAAACAAAGGCATGGCATGAATCTACTAATTTCATATAACAAAAGTCCCTTACTGACCATGAGCCAAAAAGGATCAGAAGATATGATGACAGCCATGTAAACATGGCAAGTTATATGACAGATTCATACATGGCAAAAATAGCAATAAGTAGGCATGTTGGTGAGATTGAACCACTCACCAAAGAGCAATACATGGCATGGAAAGGCAACCATAAGTAAGAAGACATGTTTATGAAGCTACACATGGCAAGAGCAAGTTCATAGAATGCTTGGATCACTAACAACAATCATGGAAACATTGAACTTAATGTTAACAGAGTGACAGCAACATTATTTAGCAATTTGAGATCAAGATTGCAACAAGCTACAGTAGGCTATAAAATCAACCACGGGAATGAATGTATAGCGCATGACATATGTAACAAGACATCCTTAGTGAACATCTCCAGATTATGCATATAATAACATGTAGCCGCAGGTTTACATAGCATCACAATATAACAGATTCAGCCTAACAAAACAGCAATAGCAAGTACCGTACTTAACAAGCTTGATGCACTCAATACAAGAAACACAAAAATACATGGATGGCACCCCTGTAAAGATGGCATGATGTAGTACAAAACACATGTAGAGCTCATGCTCATAGGATGCACACATCAAATGCAACAAAAAATGACAAATCACCAAGTTATAGCAGTTTCAGCAGATTAACATCATATAGCACTCTTTCAACGATGATTAGGGCATCAAGATGACCTCAAACAAACATGGCACAATATAATGAAATGTAGATCATCTCCCAGCGAACATTTTGATATATTATGCATGCAAAACGGAGCTGTATGCACGGAGCTATGATGCGATGAACATGCTAACATAATGCAACATTTTCAGGGACTTAGACAAAAATCACCTCCCGGGACAAAGTCAACGCGGGACGGCGGGATCCGGGACGGGGGCCCGGCCGCGTTTGGATCGGGAACCCGGTGGATCTCATCCCGATCCGCGGCGGATCTGACCGGAGGAGAGCTCCGACAAGCTCTCCAGCGGGGCACGATGCGGAGGAGGACGGAGGAGGCGGCG
>NW_021215878.1:15376-18944 GCF_002162155.2 Triticum dicoccoides | reverse complement strand
GTTGTGCTGATGTGGCATGTCGCGGTTGGCTGCGGGCGGCGGCGGGATTTCGTCCGGCGGGAGCGGACATGTCCGGCGGCGCGAGGGGAGCGGGGCTAGGGTTCATCTGCGTGAAAAATGGAAGGGGAAGGCCTTTAAATAGGTAGAGGGAGCTAGGAGAGTCCAAATGGGGAGCGGTTTTCGTCCACACAATCGTGATCGAACGACCGAGAGCATGGAGGGGGTTTGGATGGGCTAGTGGTCTATGGTGAAGGGGTGCTTGGCTGCAAAGAGAAGGGGCTTTTGCGGTTACCCGGTTAACCGTTGGAGCATCAAACGACCTCCAAATGGAACGAAACTTGACAGGCGGTCTACCGGTGGTGTACCAAGGCCGCTTGGAAAACGTCGGTCCATTCCGAGAAAGTTTAACACCCGCTCACAACAAGAGACAAAAGGGGGCCGCGGGAGGACATAGGAGTGTCGGATTGCAAAACGGACAACGGGGAAAATGCTCGGATGCATGAGACAAATATTTATGCAAAATGAAATGCACATGATGACATGGCAATATGCAACACGCAAGAAAATGACATGGCAGTGACGGCGAATAACTGACAGACACCTGGCGCATCGAATCCGGGGCGTTACAGCGATGGAGCCAGTCGCCCCAAAGTTCGACCCATGGTCTTCTTGTCCGATCACCTTCAATCGCAGGGACCATCCTACCAGTATCCGTCATGGCTGTTCGGCCCCGCTGGTCCTCAACCCCATCATTGACGGATTCCACCTCACACGAGTCCTTATGGACGGTGGTAGCAGCCTGAACCTGCTCTATCAGGATACAGTGCGCAAAATGGGCATCGGTCCCTCAAGGATCAAACCCACCAAAACCACCTTTAAAGGTGCATACCAGGTGTAGAGGCCTGTTGCACGGGCTCAATCACAGTGGAAGTAGTCTTCGGATCTCTGGACAGCTTCCAAAGCGAGGAGTTAATCTTCGATATCGTCCCCTTCTGTTGTGGCTATCACGCACTGGTCGAACGAACCGCATTTGCCAGATTCAATGCAGTACCGCATTACGCATACCTCAAGCTCAAGATGCCAGGACCTCGCTGGGTTATAACAGTCAATGGAAACACAGAGCGCTCCCTCCATACGGAGGAGCACACTGCGGTCCTCGCACTAGAAGTACAGAACATCCTTCTTAGGCAGACCCCGAATTCGGCAGTGAAATTCCCGGACACCACCAAGCGAGTGTGAAGTACTCCGCAAAAGGATCGTCTGGCACGTCCAAAGCTCGCCTAGCAATTCGGCCTCCGTCCTATTCCCAGTCAAGCGGTGAAATTTGTGCCACGCGTACATAATTACGCACTTAAAATACCATGGGCATAGACAGAGGCACAGCTAGAATGCGGTCCACAATGCGGCTCAGCCGCCCCAGGATCCATATACCTTCACCCCTTTTCTTTCTTTCAGGTACTTATTTTCTAGAGGCTCTTCCGATAGCCTGATTATCGCATCCATCATGGGACGTAAATGCCAAGGAGGCAAGGAGCTTTGACGTACAAGGGAATCCCCAGGTGGTCTCTGATAATGATCGCTATACCTGTTTTACATACCCACACGCAGCTCACTCTTGGTTAGGACATGTCAAATAGTCATATTTTGCCTATCGCACTACTTGTATACATACGCCTTGACGTATTATTCAAATAACAATGGAAAATAATGTACAGCCTCGGGTTATTATTACATTTCTTTATCTTTTTCCTTGACTATTTATTTATTACAAATTGCACCCATACATTTTGGTACGTTCAGCTCGCCAGGGGCTTCAGTGTACCCCATAACACGACAAGAAAACTCCGAACACTTTCGAAAGTGCGGCACCCCAAACTTATAGCATTATATGCATCAGCACTGAATCATGTCTTGGGTCAATAGTTGGGATTGCTCGGCTCCCATGTTTTGCTGCCTTATGTTCCGACATATCGGCTAAGGCGGCACAGGGAGAACTACTGCGATTGTGTCCCGGTTCTTCCAGATGAGCTCCTTAGTAGAGAAAGCCGAAAACTGACTGTCATGATGCGGCGAGAGCTGGTCGCTGTTCGAGAGGTCTCAAATCCTTAAAGTTATTTTCCTCTTTGGGCAAGGAATCGGCCTTTGTCCAATTTAGGCGTGAATAGCGCCGCAAGTTCGGCCTTCCGAATACCAGGAGCTATGCCAAATATTAGATTATAGAACTTCTATGGCTAAGTGAGAGTGTTAAAGCTTTATAGTCCGATTGCCTTGTTCGTTGCGCTAAACACCTCCTTAAAGGACCCAAAAATAGGATAAAGAGTGTTTAGATTTATCCCGAACACCCCGATACTAGTTACATGGGGGCAGAAGTCGACGACTGCCCAACTCTCAGATTTTATAAACGGCCGCACAGAAGGTAAAATTTTAAATCAGCAAGCGTTATATTGCACAAAAGAACTTGTTTCATATTACAGGATAAAATGAGTGTGTTCACTCTGCACTTTTCTCCGCCATAAGGCGGGAGCCCTTCAGGACACTATTGTAATACTTCTGGGGGTGGAGATACTCCTTGCCCTTCGGCGGCCCTTCGGTCATCAGCTCTCGCCATCCATCTTCGCCCAGTGCACTTTTGCGCGAGCGAAGGCCATTCGTGCACCTTCAATGAAAACTGACCACTTTATAACTTCAAGCCGCGGGTAGGCACTCACAAGCCGCTTTACTAGGCTGAAGTAGCTGTTGGGCAGAGGCTCGACAGGACACAACCGGACTATGAGGTCCTTCATGGCCAGTTCAGCCGCCTTGTGCCGTTCGACCAGTTGCTTCAGCTGGTCGCTCAAGGGCATCGGGTGTTTGGTCCCAATATACTGAGACTAGAACAACTTCTCCGTCGAGCTCCCTTCTTTGGCTCGGTAGAACTCTGCGGCATCCGATATGCTGCGCGGCAGATCTGCGAACGCTCCGGGAGAGCTCCAAATTCGGGTAAGTGAAAGGAAAGTCTCCTTCACATGCTTGCTTTGCATAATGAATGCCTTACCGGCCGCAATCTTCTTGGCCGCCTAAATCTCCTGGAGGGCCTTTTGGGATTCGGCTTTGGCGTCTCGCGCGCTCTGGAGGGCCTTCGCAAGCTTGGGCTCTTGCGTCTTAGAGTCACGCTCCAAGGACTCGTATTTTCGGGTGAAATCCTGGAGTGTTGCTGGACCTCGTTGACCCAGGCCTCTTGCTTCTCGTGCTCGGTGTGCTCCCTGGCCGCTTTCTCTTAGGCCTCTGTCAGTGCCGTCTTAAGGGCCGCCACTTCGGTCGTGGCCCCGAGTAAAGTTCATGACGCTTTCATCAGCAAAAACCATTTTTCCTTTTCAAACATATAGACAGGGTATTGTGTCCCTTTGTTTTCCTCGAGCTACCTCTTCACGAGGCCGAGCTCCCCCTCGGTCTGCTCCAGGTCCTGCTTCAGTCCGGAGACCTCCGCAGTACAAGCGGCAGCGGCCAGCAGCGATGCCTGCTTATTCACATAGACATCTTCTGTTAGACTCCAGCTGATGTTATTTGATCCTCTGTTCGTCCTTTCTTT
>NW_021215878.1:0-12031 GCF_002162155.2 Triticum dicoccoides | reverse complement strand
TTGGGGCTTGCCGTTGCTATCTCTGGCATCTGAGGTGCCAGCATTTCTTGATGTGCTATTGCTACGAGGTAGCCAGCTATCCTCGCCCACCAAAAGCGGGTCATAAGTGTCGTGAGGGCTGCCTTGGACGTCGGCTTCTCTTGGCCGAGGTGTCGGGCAAGCCACTTGTCACAGATGTTAAGCTTAAAGGCCGCTAGGGCTTCGGCATCCGGACAATCGACAATTTGGTTCTTTTTAGTTAGGAACCGAGTCTAAAATTTCCTGGCTGACTCCCCGGGCTGTTGGGTTATGTGACTTAAATAATCAGCATCCAGTGGTCACACATAAGTGCCCTGGAAGTTATCCAGGAATGCGTCTTCCAGGTTCTCCCAGCTTCCAATGGAGTTTGCCGGCAAACTATTCAGCCAATGCCAATCCGGTCCCTTGAATTTTAGTGGGAGGTACTTGATGGCATGTAGATCATCCCCACGGGCCATGTGAATGTGGAGAAGGAAATCTTCTATCCATACCACGGGGTCTGTAGTTCCATCGTAGGGCTCGATATTCATGGGCTTAAACCCTTTTGGGAATTCGTGCTCCATTACTTCGTCAGTGAAGCATAGGGGGTGTGTGGTGCCTCTATGCCGGGCTACATCACGACGCACTTCAAATGAGTCTGGTCTATTGTATTTGGCCCGGCTGGATTTGTATTTAGTATATCCGACATGGCGGTCATCATCACGCGTTGGGGCGCGCCCCCGTGATCCATAGATCGATCTTGACTGTCCTGCTTTGTTTTTCGATTCGTCTCGCAAGTCATGCATGTAGCCCCGGGCCTTTGTATTTTTGTTTGTTTGGTGATGGGGTGCGAGCTGGTGTTCGGTTTGATATGCCGCTTTGTCTCGGCCACGAGGTGGCCGGTCAGCCGCATCCTGCGCTGGTAGTGTAGGCTCTAGTGCGTCCTCCTCGAATTGAGGTAACAACCTGCGCTTCGGGTAACTTTTGGTTGGGCACTCGAGTCCGTATTCCTCGGCTGCCAGGACCTCAGTCCATCTATCATTTAGCAGATCTTGATCAGCTTGAAGCTGCTACTGCTGTTTCTTCAGGCTTTTTGCAGTTTCTATAAGCCGGCGCTTGAAGCGCTCCTACTCGACGGGATCCTCCGGCACGATAAATTCTTCATCGCCGAGGCTCACCTCGTCTTTGGAGAGAGGAATGTAATTGTCGTCCTCCGAGTCTCCATCCATTGCCTATTCATTAGGGATAGCTTGCCATCCTCCGGTCCAGCATGCTCAGTGCTTGGCTGGGCGGGATTGTTTTCGTCTTCGGCATCCTCCGGAGTGCTATGGTCTCTTGTGCCAGTATCGCTATTTTTGCTATGGTGGGGCTTGGAGCGGCGCCGCTGATGCCGACGCTTAGATTGCTTCTCAAGGGGATTATCCTCTGTTGCCTCATCGCCATTGCTTTATTTAGGTGTGTCAACCATATATATATATATATATCATATGATGAGGTGGCTATCCAGCGCCCCGTGGGTGGTGGTTCCTGTTCTTCTCCGGCATCGTCGTCCATACCGTCGATGTCTTCAGAGTCGAAATCAAGCATGTCGCTTAAGTCGTCGACAGTGGCTATTAAGTGGGTGGTGGGTGGGAAACGAATTTCTTTGTCGTCCGCTTCCCACTCAAGCCGGACATAGTTCAGCCAAGAGTCTCCTGACAGGGAGAGAGATTTCAATGAGTTTAGCACCTCACCCAAGGGTGAGTGCTGAAAGATATCCGTGGAGGTAAACTCCATGATCGGTTCCCAATCAGGTTCGATAGGCACGGATGCGCGCGGTTCGGAGCCTATGGCCTGACACAAGTCCGAGGGTCCGATGACACAAACTTCATTGGAAGCGAAGTCTGTGTTCGGCTCTATCGCCAATGAGTGTGCGGCCTCCGTGGCGGGGTCTATCCACCCATCCTCGGACGGCACGATCTGCTCCAGATCTAAGGCCAGGGCAGCTGCAGGTGCATTCTCCTGAACACCGTCCGATGGGAGATCTAAGCCATGCTCATCGGGACTGTACGGTGCACCTGTCATGGGCTCGAATCCATCAAAGATCAAGTCTCCGTGGATGTCAGCCATGTAGTTCAGGCTTCCAAACCTGACCTGATGGCCAGGGGCGTAGCTATCGATTTGCTCCAGATGGCCAAGCGAGTTGCCCGCAGTGCGAAGCCGCCGAATACGAAGATCTGTCCAGGGAGGAAAACCTCACCCTGGATCGCATTATTGCGGCTGATTGAAGGAGCCATCCAGCCTTGCCGTGATGACAGAGTGGAACTCTCAATGAAAGCACCAATGTCGGTGTCAAAACTGGCAGATCTCTGGTAGGGGGTCCCAAACTGTGCGTCTACGGCTAATGGTAACCGGAGGCGAGGGACACAATGTTTACCCAGGTTCGGGCCGTCTCTATGGAGGTAATACCCTACTTCCTGCTTGATTGATCTTGATAATATGAGTATTACAAGAGTTGATCTACCACGAGATCGTAGAGGCTAAATCCTAGAAGCTAGCCTGTGATTATGATTGTTCTTGTCCTACGGACTAAACCCTCCGGTTTATATAGACACCGGAGGGGGCTAGGGTTACACAGAGTCGGTTGCAGAGAAGAATGTCTACATATCCGAATTGCGAAGCTTGCCTTCCACGCAAAGGAGAGTCCCACCCGAACACGGGACAAAGTCTTCAATCTTGTATCTTCATAGTCCAACAGTCCAGCATAAGCATATAGTCCGGCTGTCCGAGGACCCCCTAATCCAGGACTCCCTCAGCGGCTCTCATCAAATACGCCGACTCTGACAATACTAAGGATCTGTGGTCCGATGAGGATAATTCCAACAAGGGGAAGAAGAACGACAACAAGAAAGGGCAGCAGCCAAGCATGGCAGGGCACGACCAGGGTGGTAACGGTAAACGCAAGCAACCTGACGGTGGGTGAGATTTTGTGGCCAATACTAGTACACAAAATAACGGTCAATGCAGAAAGGGAAAACCACAACCTTGGGTTGGAGGGCCACAGTTCAACTTGGAGGCGATGCTGAACCAAGCTTGCCCAAAGCATAGTTATCCAGATAGGCCGTTGTCGGATTTCGGGTTCCGGCAGACCCTCAAGGTTCGAACTCTAGGGTGCACGCGGAGATCACACCTCCCGCCTACCCACGTCTCGTCGCCTCGCAAGGATCTAAACTACACAAAGAACAACACAAGGGACACAAGATTTATACTGGTTCAGGCCACCATTGTGGTATAATACCCTACTCCAGTTTGTAGTGTGGTGGATTGCCTCAGGGGATGATGATGAACAGTACAAGGAAGAACAACCTCGCAAGGGGCTGTTCTTGGCTGGTGCGATGAACTGCTTGGGTGAGTTCAGTCGCCTCTCTCTCTCTCTCTTGTCTACACAAAATCCTTCCTCTCTCTCTCTCTCGATCATCCCCCCTTTTCCCCACTCTGCGGTGGCTAGCTCTATTTATAGAGGGAGGCCCTGGGCCTCTTCCCAAATATTGAGCGGGAAGGGCGCCAACAATTGGCCATTTTGAAGGGGAACATCTAGTACACTTATCCTGACTAAAGGCGGTCCTCGCCTGCCAAAGATCCTGACGGTGACGCCAGCTTGGGCTCCACGATGACCTCCATCCTGCCGCCCTGCTGGTCTTGGTCTTGTTGCACCGAAATGGTTGCCTTTGCTTGATACCCTTGCCTGCGCTTGCCGCCTTTGCAGCAAAGAGGAAACAGGGACTCTGCGCAGGCCGGCGCCCGCCTGGCCTCGGTCGTCATGGCTTGCGTCATGGGCACCTCATGAGGTACCCCGCCTTGATCTCTCCGCCTCCTCACGAGCCAGCCTGATGAGGCTGTGCCCGAGGAAGCCTCCTGTCGTCCGCCCCGCGAGGCTTGGCCCCTTGCGATGGTCTTGAGAATGTGTTGATGAAGATGGGCCGCACTGGGCCACTCCCTGAGCCACGCCGCAGGCCGCAGGCAGGCAAGTCTGGGTACCCCCGTTCCCAGAACGCCGACAGTAGCCCCCGGGCCCAAGGCGTGCCCAGACTTGACTTAGAAAAGAAGCGAAGGGGCAAGTGAGAAGCGCCGCGGGCCCCAACAGCCTTCGGCCTTGGGCATTGCGTGGCAGTTGATTGGACGTGGGTGTCCTGGCTCCCCCACGACGCCTCCGCAACTGGACGAATTGACAAGTCCCTGCATGCAAAACGGGTCATGATTACCTGTGATCATGGAGGCCGGCGGTTGGCCTCCCCCGGCTATATGTACGGAATGGCGCAAGCCTTTCCAGTCCATCTCTTCCTGCTACTCTCCATCTTCTTCTTTGTCCTCGCTCATGTCAGGACCCCGACTCAATGCCACATCGATCTAGCATGTAACACCTCATATCACTTTGCGGCCTCACGCACGGTATTCCCACGGGTGTCGCCTTACCTTTGCCCGGGACCGTTTGCGCCTTTTGGCACACGTATATGACAGTGTCGCTAGCATCCATATGATAAGGAGCCCGGGCTGACATGGCTAGTCGTAAACCCAAAGTGGCACAGACTTACAGGGACAGGCATCCATGACCCAGCATCGAACGTGTCGGTCATCAGCGAGTGAATCTAGGCTGTAGCATTGGGCTAGCAGGACTCCGGTGAACCGGGCTGTAGCGGGCTAACAGGACTCCGGTATTCATCGCGTGACATTTCCCCGAAGGGACAGACACAGGAACGAAGAAGGACACATGCCGGCCAGCCTAAGTGTTCCGGAGTAGTAGCAAGCTACCATGACTCGGTGGAAACACTAGGAGACATTTCCCCGTAAGAGAGGCTACTAAAGATAAACAACTAGATGGTCAGATCCCACACATACCAAGCATTTCAATAACATACACACAATATGCTCGATATGTGCAAATACAACATGGCATCACAACATGACTCTACGACTCAAGTAATTTATTCAATAGGCTCCGAGGAGCGAGATATTACAAACATGGATCTCATGACCCAACAATCAGAGCATACAAATCAAAGCACAAGTGGAAGCTATCATGTCTGGGTACAGACATCTATAACTGAAAAAGGCTGAGAAGCCTGACTATCTACCAGATCCTGCCGGGGCACAAGATCGTAGCTGAGGTAACAAGCTAAACGTCAAAGTCCACGCGAAACTACTAGTGAGACCGAAGTCTCTCTGCAAAAACATAAAATAGGCAAACGTGAGTACAAATGTACCCAGCAAGACTTACATCAGAACTATCTACATATGCATCATTATCAACAAAGGGGTGGTGGGGTTTAACTGCAGCAAGCCAGCTTTGACTCGGTGGCTAACCTGAACTACGACTGCAAGTAACTCTTTTGAGGTGGCGCACACGAGTCCACATATTCACCAACCAATACACCACTATGGATCCGCTCCCGTCTCCCTACGAGAACGCCATCCATAGCACTCACGCTTATCTTGCGTATTTTAGAGTATCCACTTTCACTTGTCTATGAACTGATATAAGCAACCCAGAAGTCCTTTTCCGCGGACACGGCTATTTGAATAGATGATGATAAACCTGCAGGGGTGTACTTCTTCATACATGTTTCCACCACTTAGCGTCTGCACACGACATGTGCTCGGCAGACTTCAAGCGAAAGCCGACGTGGGTGTAGACCATGACCTACCTAAACACTCAAGTCTCTAGTCCAGGTTTATCGCCTATTCGGGTTCCATCCATGAGGAGATCCGGCCGGAGTTTCGCTCACAGCCCCAAATGATGTGAACAGGGTTCCCGAGATACCAAACGGGCATCCGGTACACCGTGCCACGTACCTACCGCATCACAGCCCACCCCTACGGTCAGCGCTGTCCACGGCCTCCAGTAAGCTACAAACACCAGAAACTACTTGCAACTCCTGGACAGAGGACAAGGGTGAATAAGAAGTCGAGCGGGGTCATATTTCAGGGCCCAATGTATGGTAGTAACTGAATCATGGATCACAAACACAGAACTCAATTCCTGAGGACGGCTGCAATGAGACAACCCACCATGTACTCCTACATGGCCTCTCACCGCTACCTTTACCAAATCGTGTTCACACACTTAGCTCACACACAGTAGGACATGTTCACACACCTTTAATTCATCCCCGATGAATCAGACCTGACTCAACTCTAAGCAGTAGCAGGCATGACAAACAAACATGAATGAGTAGGCACAACAGGGCTCAAACAACTCCTACTCATGCTAGTGGGTTTCATCTATTTACTGTGGCAATGACAGGTCATGCAGAGGATAAAGGGGTTCAACTACCGCAGCATGTAACAGTTGAATCGGTGTTGTCCTAATGCAGTAAAAGAGAGCAGGAGCGAGAGAGTGGGATTGTATCGGAATGAACAAGGGGGTTTTGCTTGCCTGGCACTTCTGAAGATAACATTGAGTCTTCATCAGTGTCAACGATCACATCATCGGTATCACGTCTATCGAGAGGGGACAAATACCGGCAACACAGAAGGGAACACAATCAATGCAATGCACAATATGATGCATGATCATGACATGGCAAAATGAATGTGTTTTGGGCTAATGCAACTAGCAACAGATTAAATGAAGTTGGTTTGAATACAAGATTCAAATTCAAACTCCATATGTGATTATTCAAATGCCATTTAATTGATTTGTGCTAAACAGCAGCTATAAGTTGTTCTAACATGCATGAAAATGGTACATATGGATTCCTTGAATTTTTCTGATAATTTTTCATATATAAATTATTTAATTTGGAGTTACGGTTAATTTTCTATGATTTATTGAAGTTTAGGGCATTTTCTGAAATTTCCTGAATATAATAAAATAAACTAAATTCCAGAAAATGGATATTGCGTTAGCATGACGCCAACATGACGTCAGCGAGTCAACGACCAGGTCCAGGTCAAATCTGACATGCGGGGTCCACACGTCAGCGACACAGGGGCTAAACCCGCGTTGACTCGGGCTTTGACCTGCTACGGGGCCCGCTGCCAGTGTCTGTTAGTGTGTTAATGGGGGGGGGGATTAGCTGCTAATGACGGTTCACGTCAGATGCGCCGGCGGTTGGACGACGGCGACGATCAGAGCGGCGGTGGCTCGCCGGAGTTGCGCCAGAGACGACGGATCGACACGCCAGAGGCACCAGAGGATAGCCCGTGCCCGCGCGCATCTAGGGGAACCAACGGGAGGTGCGGGGGTGGACGGAGTTCGCCGGAGGCGAGGTTGTGGCGGCGGCCGGAGTTCGGCGCCGATGGAAACGACGACACCGTGCACGGGAGGAGCTACGGTTAGCATCTACGTGTTCTACAAAAGCTCACGAACCCAACGGAGGCACGCACGGGACCAAATGGCCACCGGAGCCTCGTCGGCGATGAGCTTGTGCGGCGGCGTACTGTCGGGGAAGAGAGGCGCGGCGGCTACGGCATGCTAGAGAGAAAACGGAGAAGGGGAGGATGATCAGGAGCTCACGTGGAGTGCAGTGGTGGCCTCGGCGTGTTCGGGGAAGCTCGGACGGCGACGAATCGACGGCGACCATCGGCGGCGGTCGAGGACGAAGACGATGGTGTGGAGGCGAAGCAGAGCTTCCCGAGGGGCTTGGTTCGGTGGGGAGGAAGAGGGGGTCGAGGCGGAGCTTGAGGGCGTGTCGGAGAGGCTTCGGGATGGCTGCGGGCGCGGTAGCGGCGTCGGCGGCGACGAGCTCCGCTCGGTCGCGGGAGGGAGAGAGCCAGAGAAGAGAGAAGAAGGAATGGGGGAGAGTGAGAGCGGTCCAGGGGGGTGCGTGGCATCCTCAGGGCGACGGGGAGACAGGCAGAGAGGCAGGAGGTGGCCTGGGCGTGTGCCCGCGCGCTCCGGCCACGCGCCTGCGCCTACTGGCGCGAGGAGGAAGGCGACAGAGGGGGGGGTGGAGATGGGCTGGGCTGGCCAGGTGGGGGAGCTGGGCCGGCTGGGCTGGACAGGTAAGCGCCAGGTAAGTCTTCTGCTCTGTTTTAATTTTCTGTTTGTTTTATTTTTATTTAATTCTTTTGCCACTGTTTTGAATTTAAAAATAATTCAAACAATGCCAAAAGCTCCTCTGAATATTTTTATTTTGCTAGATGGACTTTTCCAAAAGCTCATAAAATATTTCAGGGATATTTGAAATTATATTCTAATTATATGAATATAATTCAAATTCAAATAGCTAATGATTTAAATTCAAAGTCCCAAAAATAAATCCTTTTAAAATGTTCATTATTTTTGGTTTGGATCAAAACCCTTGCCAAAAATATTAAACATCTAAGAAGAGCATTTTGGAACAATGAATGAGATTTTTAGGGTTTTTGCCCTTCTTTTTTTGTTTAGGGTTCTGAGGCTTCCAATTTTCCTCAGTTCAAGTTTCAGAATTTAAACATGATGCACACATGAAGCTAGCCTAGAGCATTACCAGAAGCTTGGGATGTGATAGCTCAGTCCTACGCCAATGGCACCAATCCGTCGGTTTTCTGTCGAAGAGAAGGGGAAGGCCCCCCGAGAGGGTCCTGTCCCACTTCCTCCGAAGAAACGGCTCATCCCTTGCCCCGGAGAAGGGGGTGCTTGGCAGGAGGTGTCGAGGCCATGGTTTGAGCGGCCGCTGCCTGGATTCCCATTGCCCTTGTACGCCCGGATCGAGGGTCCTGAATGCGCAGGATCTGAGCGGCACCGCCAGAGGCGCCGTCGCCACCAGCGGATCACCGCGGTGCGCGTCGTTCCTCCTAAAGTTCACACTGAGGGCTCCTCTCACGAGCTCGTGCTTCACGCCGCCATGCCTCCTCGGTCTTGGATTTGCCTCCCTCCATCCTTCGCCTTCGAGATCCCACCGAGGGGGCCTATCGAGCTTTGGCTGCAGCATGCTGACTGCAGTACCCCTGCGACCGGAGCGGAGGTCGAGGTCGTTGCTCCGGGCAAGATCTACATGACCCGTGGCTGGGGCAAGATCGCCCGGGTCTGCAGGACGGGTGGCGCCCTCGTAATCCACCTCGAGTACGACAACGCCTCCCTGATGTTCTTCAAGGTCTTCGACGCGGAGGGACGCCTGCTGGAGTGCTACCCTGAGAAAGGCGGCCGGGGCCCTGCCGTGACGAGGACTAGGCTCACCAACCGCTCCCCCAACAGCTCCTCAGGCAGCGGAGGTGTTGGAGGATCCAGCGACTCCGCCGAGCTCTTCGCGACTCCGGAGACGAGCGACGACAGCTACGAGCCCCCGAGCTTGCGTCTGTCTCGGAGCAGGGCGGGCTCGTCAGGTCGCCGTCGCCACTGATCTGTATGGGGTTGGCGCCAGTGCCTGACGGCCCACTGTTGATGATGGCGTCTCTAGCAGAGGCGCATATAGTTAGCACTCTTTAGGATTTGCTCCTTTTTGTTCCCTGCGAGGATCGAAGAACACACCCCATGGGGGTTTGTAAGGTGCATGCAGTTCCATTTGTTAACATGATCCTTATCGTGAAGCGGTGTGAGATGCTCGCCCGTCTTATCTTAGTTCCTCCTTTCGAACCTCACGAGGACTTGACACTCTGCGCTGACAGGTCCCGGTCCCAAGGCAGGCTTCAGCCGTTGCTGGTATGCCAGGTCGCGATGTTGTGGTCAAGGCCAGGAGGTGAGCGGCCCGGGGTCCAGTAAGATCCCCTGAGTCGCGATGCTCAGGAGGTCCCCTTTAGCGCTCAAGCAGCCATCGTTCAGTGAGAAAGGAGTGCGACGTTGCCAAAACGGGATTGCATTAGGTGCAAGGTCGGTGTT
This sequence comes from Triticum dicoccoides, assembly GCF_002162155.2. Taxonomy (NCBI): domain Eukaryota; kingdom Viridiplantae; phylum Streptophyta; class Magnoliopsida; order Poales; family Poaceae; genus Triticum; species Triticum dicoccoides. Next base: position 2,256 of record NW_021215878.1, on the reverse strand, counting down.
GCGATAGCTAGTATTTCGAAGGATGACTTATCTCAGGGGTCAGAAGCCACTCCTTGGCGCGCTGCCGGGCCCGCGCATTGGCAGCTGAGGAGTTGCCTGGCGAGGTCCCCACGTGCCTCTTCCCTCTCGCCTTTGCTCCCCTTCGTGCTCTACGTCCTCAGGTCCTGGCCCTCGAGCGAGCTCAGCAGTCGCTGGTATGCCAGGTCGCGATGCCGTGGACAAGGCCAGGAGGTGAGGGCTGGAGAGCCAGTAAGAGTCCATGAGTCGCGATGCTCAGGTACCCCCCTTTAATGTGCAAGCGGTTCACACGGACGAGAGCGAAGGAGACGCTGCGAAGGCCTCGCCCGGCGCTGATCCTTAAAGTGATCCTGCTAGTTCATCACAAAAAAAGCGAGAGTTTGCCGTTACAATTGCCGGCCAGCTGCTGGTTGCTCCGGGAGGGTGACGAGGCACTGAAGGCTTGGTGAGGTGGCGCCCTGCGGGGTTGCCGCGGCCAGAGCTCAGCCATTCAGGTTTGTCGATGTTGCAGGGGCGGACCCATGCGCAAGCATCATGCCGTTAGGGAGCAGTTCCATCAGTTGGTGTCAATCGAGCAGGTGATTAAGTCAAGCACGTTAATCATGAAGGAGCAAATCCATTTAGATAGGCGCAGAAAAAGGAGAACACCGCTGGGTCGGGCCCGAGCGACTTTGTGGATGATGCAGCCCGAGGGGCGCCCCCAATAAAGTAAGCTAAAACATGAACCAAAAGGATACATGCTGTAGGGACGGACCCATGCAGCCTGGGAATGATGCAGCCCTGGGGGGCGCTCCTAGCTGAAAATGAAGCTCGAAGGATGTCACCTGATGATGTTGAAGATGAAGGGATCCTAAGGTAGTGGTCGGCGTGCGCTGCAGAAGCCGATCTTCATGAGCCCCCAGGCCCAGGAGCATCGAGAGGCTCCGGAGGCGCTGGCGGCTCCTTGCGGACGCACAGCAGCCGCGTTCGGCAGGCCGTAAGGCATACGAACATAGCTTTGGGGTGGACCTTGGCAGCGTCCCACGCGTGAGGGCCAGAGGCGCTCATGAGAGGCAGCTCAGTTGAGTCCTGGTATGTCGATGCAGACGCGCAGCCCACCATCCTCGCCTGGATGGGGAGCTACGGCGGGTAAGTGGTGGCTGCCAATCATGACTCTTGACTCCTGCAGCTCCTGAATGATCTCGCTGACGAACTCCCGAGGGTTTGGCCCTCCTTGCCTTGCTCCTTCCTGAGGGAAAAGTGCATTGAAGAACGCCCCCAAGTGGTGCCTGAGCGCCTCCCTCGTGATCCTAGAAAAGTCGATGGCCCTCCAGGAGAGAGCCCCCGAGCCTTGCTCGAGGATGGCGCCGGGCGCACCTTCCTATGCGACAGAAGGAGGCGCCCCATGAACAGGCGCGGACCCTGAGGGGCCTGCCTCTCGAGGGGTCGGACCAGGCGATGTCTTCTTCTTCTTCTTCTTCTAAGGGGCAGCCTTGGGAAGCCTTCGGCTCCTGTGATCTGGGTCTTCAATCGACGCGGCTTGAAAAGCACGTTCCAGAGAACACACAACGTCTCTCTCTTCACAAAGCACCATGATGACTCCGCCACTTCCTGCCATCTTGAGGACATTGTAGCCGTGATGAGTCACGGCCATGAACCTGGCCAGGGTTGGGTACCCGAGGATGGCATTGTATGGTAGGCGAATGTGCGTGACGTCAAAGTCAATGAGCTCGGTGCGGTAGTTTTCGCGCTTCCCGAAGGTAAAAGGAAGGTGGACCTGCCCTATCGGAACCTTGGAACCATCAGTGACTCCTGAGAAAGGCTTGGTTGGCTGCAACTGATTGTATGGCACTTGGAGATTGTTGAACGTCTCGACGGATAGGACATTGAGCCCTGCTCCGCCATCCATGAGGGTGCTGGTGACTTGCACATTGTTGATGATTGGGGAACAAAGCATCGGGAGGACTCCGGCTGTGGCTGCGCACTTGAGCTGATCCGCTGAGCTAAACGTGATGGCGCACACTGACCACCTAAGAGGGCGTGTGGCCTCAAGCTTGGGGACTGCATTCACTTCGCGAGAAAACTGCTTGAAGTTGCGCTGAGAGGCTGGGGCCTGAGCGCCGCCCAAGATGCAAGTGATTGTGTGCGGCTCCTGGAAGCCTCCAGCCCCCTCGTCCTGATGATGGTCCTCATTCCACCTTGGCTGTGGTGGCAGAGGAGGGAGGCCTGCATTGCCCTGTGGGCGATCCTCACGAGGCT